>NW_007107393.1:2582-80761 GCF_000164805.1 Carlito syrichta
GGATAATGTGGAACCCACTTCCCACTGCCCGGGAATCTTTCCAGGGCAGTGGGGCTGTAGGTTTACTCCCTGAAATAAAATGTGGTTAGCAGAGGGGAGAGAATGGAGCAGATAGTGGGTTGAAAAGGGGAGTGGAGAGATAGAGGAGTAAAGGGGGAAACAAACGAGTGTGCCAACAAATAGAGAGAGAGGCCTATACAGAAACAGATAAAAACAATAGACCACAGCTACAGTCGAGAGAGAGAGAGAGAGAGAGAGAGCAGAGGGAGGGAGAGAGGGTGAGGAGGAAATTAAAAACTTCTAGATTACGGGAAGGAAGAATTTGTAACATGAGGCTACTATGTTTCATAGAAGATATAGGAGTATAAATGTAAGGCAAATAGGTCAATACTAGGTAAAATGTTGAGCTCCATAAATTTAACTCTGAAAAGGCAAGGATTGCTTTTTTTCCTTCTTTGCCAAACATCCAGAATTATCTTTTGGAGGGCAGGCCCCTTTTAATACAGGGTTTCCCTACTAGGTAAGTGTTCTAGAAACCCATCAACACCGGTGTACTAGCAAGCATTGTGATGACAGGCTGCATTCAGCTTCAGTTAATTTTTTTTAGTGATTCTTTCAATGCATCTGCCCATTTCATGATGAGTGATTTACAAGTGCACCTGCTCACACCGCACTGTGTACAGCAGTTTTTGGCCAAAAAATGACTTGACCCCTGTGCTCCACCCTCCCTAACCATCCGATCTCACCCTGAGCAACTTTTCTGTTTCCCCAGGTGAAAAAAATGCCTCAAAGGAAAATGTTTTGTCGATGTGGAAAAGGTGAAACAAAAAATGGCAGAAGCACTAAAAGGCACCACAATTGGCGAGTTCAAAAACATTTTTTTTTCTTTTTTTTTTGAATTGGAGTCTCACTCCATCGCCGGCTGGAGTGCAGTGGCACACTTACTGCCACCCCAGCATCAACCTGCTGGGCTCCAGCAATCCTACTGCCTCAACCTTCCAAGTAGCCAAAACTACAGGCGTGCTAATTTTTTATTTATTGTAGAGATGAGGTCTTGCCAAGTTGCCTGGGTTGGTCTCAAACCCGCGGGCTCAGGCAGTCCACTCGCCTCGGCCTCCCAAAGTGCTGGGATGACAGGCTGAGCCACGGAACCTAGCCCCAAAACTTTTTTGAGCAGTGGAAAAAGCGTCTCAAAGGTATATCACATCAAACAGAGAATACTTTGAAAGTTCAAACATGTAAGAATAAATACACAATTTTTAATACATAAATTCTGAGTCTTTTTTTAGTCCCCCCTGGATGAATATTCTGTTTCCCTCAATCTTGTGTCCTGATAAATGTTGAGAATTTTACATTAGGTTCCCTAAGATCCTAATCCACAAGGCTGCACTAATTAATATATGATTCATGAGGTTCATCTGATATATTTTATTCATTTGTTCAATATGTATTATGTGCTGTCTGCTTAGCACTTTTCTATGCGTTGGGAATTCAGTGGTAACCGAGCGAGACAAACAGAATCCTTGTACTTGTGAAGCTTACATTTGAAAGAGAGAACAAGTGATTTTTTAAAAAGAGATAAAGTGGTGAGGTGTGCAAAATAACTACTATGGCAAAAAAAGCAGCTAGGGAAATGGTACTCATTTTTGCTTAGATGACCAGGGAGGGTCTTCCTGAGAGGTCAACATCTGATCTGAGACTTGAGCAAAGGAAATAGACAGGCATATAAAATCTAGTAAGGGAAGTTGCATTGTCCTCTTGCCAGTTTCACAGGTAAGTGAAAAAAACCCATTGTAGCAATGAAGACAATAAGAAAGGCTTGTTTCCTAAAATCTGACGGAGAGAGGGGTTGAGAATAATCTATGCCTTTTACTGGAGACTCCCTCACAGATGAGTCATTTTTCTGTTGCTTGTGAAGACAAACAACGAACAGAAGGCCATGCTGGCTAACAGCTGCCCTGGGACTGGCTTCCACAGTAGGAAAGAAAAGCTCGGGGTTCAGGAGAATAAACACAAAGCAGGTCACAAGACTCTTAGTCATAGTAACCTGGCAAGTGTTCCTGTGGGAAGAACATGAAGATAACAGCACAAAAAGGCCCTCCTCCTGGCCGACTAATCTGGGCATCTCACGTCACTGAAAATGCATCTGTGAAAAAGCTCAGTGAAGAAGGTGAGCAGCCTAAAAAACATTAGTGCTCACTAATCTGCACCCACGTTTGATGAGCACCACTCTCAGGTGTATGACCCCCATCCTCCTCTGGCATTCCCTGATGGAGACTCTTGACCTCAGTCAGCATGAAGCTGAAGGCAGTAAGTCCTAATTGTTGTAGCTATTCATACCTGGCACTCAACACCTATTGAGTTGAACTACACTTCTTGAAAAGACACGTGAAAGGGAAAAATAAAAGATAAAGGCAACATGATTTGGAGCATAAAGGATAGCATAGTAGACATTTTTTTCAGAGTCAAATTCATTGTCTTCCCCAGGGAATGGGAGGATAACTGTGCAGGAGACATCTTGAGCTAATTGCTGGAAGAATGCTCCACAGGGAGAAAGCCTGCCCAAGGAGTATGGGCTCAATAACCTAATTGATCCCCCCCCCATTCATTACCATTTGTGGGTCCCTTGGTGCGGAATTTGGCAAACTGGCTTAATAAAATAACAAGAAGTGTGAGGACTTTGTATTGGCTTGACATGAGATGTTCTTGCTGACATATATTGAAATCAACACGCGGGGATCACCTTTTCTCATTAATGTGATTTTCATTTATTATAATGGCCTCTCAGTAAACATTTAATGGGATCTCTTGTGTGCAGAATGCTGTCCTAGACACACAGGAGTTTGGGGAGAGGCATAGCACTTGACTCCTGCCCTCAAGAAACTTATAGTCTGGTCACATTAGGAAATGCACAAATCAGTGATCTGAAACAATATGGAAAGGACTTCTCAGACAAAACTGTGTTTTCCTGAATGCACTGAGATTTTGTTTTAGGGAAATACAAACTTAGAAGGTTTTTTCCCCCTTCTTTCAATGATGGGTTATTAAGATAACTGAAGTTCTCACCAATGAGACCCATTCACCTCAAAATTTCTTCATAAAAGATCCTGTCTTCTGATTTTGACAGCTTCATCAACTTTTTCTTGTGTATTACTGATTTGTTTTGCATTTCCTACCCTCCTTATCTTCTCTAAGTTAACTCCCTAAGGCAACTAGGCTGAAAGAAAATGTGTGGACATTAAACCATACTTTTCATGTTCTGAATCATAAGAAAAAAATGACTAAGACTTTTTCTTTCCCAACAGCTACTCACTGAGATAGATGAGTTGCTGTGTAGTCCTTTGAGAAGAAATATTGGGGTTGGGGGCAGGCAACATGATCTGAGAAATGTGTGAAACCCAAGAATCACATGTGAAACCCCAGAATCATGTGGGAATTCTGAAACTGTGTCTGGTAAATATCTAAGTTAGCTTCTCTCCCCTTTTGGTTACTCTGTGGAGTCTGCAGGTTTTCCATCCCATGGGAATCAAGGAGTAGCAAGTCTGGCCACACGCACAGTGCTCTGTTCATGCAGATCCCTGGGAACTAACAAGGGTATTAGACAGAAACTTTCAACAGTAAGAAAATGTTCTGCAGTCAGTAAGTTTCTGCAGATAGGCCCACATGTATACCCTACCCTTCTCAGGTCTTTGCAGAAAAACATGGAAATCATTTGTTGTTTAGGATCAAAATTGCAGAGATCGTAACACGGGTTAAAAAATGTAAACATCACCATAAAAGATAGTGACTGTTCATTCTTTTCCCTAAGTCCTATACAGGAGGTTCTCGAATAACACAGTTTCATTCAACGTTGTTTCATTCTAATGCTGATGAGAAAAAAAAAAAAAAAAGAAATTCGCTTTCCTGCCAGAGTCTGTGCAATTTGTACCTTCTCCTCGGGTCTTCCTGGGCTTTCTCAGGTGCTCTGTCTCCTCCATTATCTCAAAGCTGTGCACGTTAGGTGAATTGGCATGGCTACATCATCCCAATGACTGTGTGTGTGTGAGCGAGCCCTGTGATAAGATGGGGTCCTGTGAAACTTACCTTGAGCTGCTGGGACAGCCTCAGGCCACGCATGACCCTGAACAGGAATAAGCGGGTAAATCATGATCAGACTTGTTCTTATTCACCTTCCTTAAATGTATGTGTAGTTCACATTTATGTCAAGGTTTAATAGTTGAAATGTTTTGGTTTTTATTTAGAAGTTTGGTGATGTTTTGTGACCAGGAATATGACCTGAGAACTTAACTCTTTACTATATCAGTTAGCCTTTGATAAAATTGGGTTCTTTATATGTTGTTTTGCTTAAAGTCACAACTTCCAAGAACCTAATGATGTTAGGTGAGGGCTTACTCTTTTTTTCCAGTGAATTGGCAAAAAGCCCTAAGTCAGAGGTTTCCCTTTTACATAAACACTTTTCTCTGTGCTCTAATGAATACCACACATATCCTTGACCTCACTGTGTCACCTAGACTCCAAGGGCCATCCGGCATGCCCAAGGAAGACCTGGGAAGACAAGGCCAAGGCACATCACTGAGTCTCCCTCTGAGTCTCCCTTTACTTATACTTGCCCTGGATCTCAGGCAAAGGACAGTGGCCATCGAGGAGGAAATTTCTGGCAGTGGGGGGGCTATTTACCTCATTTCCTCTGCTTGAGTGGGACTGGCTAATTGATCCCACTAAAGCAAATCTTCACATCCATATCGGATGTTTGTATTGGCTTATTCTCTGCTAAACCTGCCCATGGAGGACCATGAGAATGAGCGAGGAAAGTCATTTTATTGGGGCACTTGAAATTGGATTATCCAATTTGGCCTGCTTTCCTATAGTTCAGCTTTTTAGACTTCAGCAGGAAATGTATGCTTACACAAGGTTCTGTGTGTACTAGTACATTTCTACTTAAATGTCTTTTTACCCCCCTCTAACAAAACATTACAACAAAACAACTACCTGACAATATGAGGAAGTAGGCATATCTGTACAAATTAAATTCTGATTTTTGGTCGGATTTCCTCTGGAAATGATGGAATTAGAGAAAGTGAAAGTATGTGGGGAGGCCTTCTCCAGGGAGTTGAGCCCTGTGAGTGCAAACAGTGAGGGCTGGTGTTTACGACCTGATGCAAACCAGTCAGCACCACGCTTTGTTTGTTCCCCATAAATGGGAAATGCCTCTCAGATGTCCTAGTGTCAATGGAAGGTCTACTAGGAAAGTTCTTGAATGTCAAAGCACAGTCCTTTTTGTTTCTTTAGACTTAAGAACCGTTGGCTTTCAAGTATGCTTTCTCCAGCCAGAACAGGGGTCACTAGATTGTAGCCTACAGGCCATATTTGCTTCTGTCCACTATTGTTTTTGCTATGCCCAGTGAGCTCATTTAAATGGTTGAAGAAAATCCGAGAAAAATATTATTTCATGACATATGCAGATTGCCTGAAAGTCAAATGTCAATGTCCATTACTAAAGTTTTATTGGACTACCATCATTATTAATTTGTCTATGTATTTTCTATGACTACTTATATGCTACAGTGACACAACTGAGTAGTTATAGCAGAGATCCTGTGTTCCACAAAGCCTAAAATATTTACCATCTGGCCCTCAGAATGAGAGGACCTAGAATTTCCAGTTCTACTGAGAGCCTCGGCCCCTCCCAACCTACACATTCTTACGTGCATGTGTATTTTTGATATATATTGTTCCTAATTAATTTAACAAAAATGTCACTTCCAACGTCTCTCTAATTTTCACTCTCTTTATGATGGACCCAGCATTTCCTGTGCTTCTCTATAACATGTATGGTTGCAAGGGCACAGACTATATTCTTGTTTTATGCTAGAGACTAGGGAATCTTTAACAAGGTGCCTATCACATAGTAGTTGTGAAACAATTGTTTCATCAATAAATTATCCAGTAAATGACTAGAAAACAATTTATCAGACATTTCTCCCACTGTTCATGCTGCTCTTCTGAAATTCTCAGTGAGGTATTGGAATTCTCTCAATCTACTATCCACGTCTCTATCTTTTAAAAATTGTTTAATTTTTAAATAATTTCAAGTTGATACATAATAATTGGAATATTTATAGGATATCTAGTGATGTTTAGATACGTCTCATATCTAGTGATCAGATCAGGATATTAGCTTATCTGTCATCTTGAACATTTATAATTTCTTTGTGTTGGAAGCATTCACTATCTCCTTTCTAGCTATACATTATTGTTAACTCTAGCTATCCTACACTGCTATAGAGCACTAAGACATGCCTCCGATCTAGCTGTAATTTTGTGTCCTTTCTCAAGTCTTTCCATGTCTTTTAGCTGCTATTATAAATCTTTTTTTTTTTACTGAGTGCTAAGGTCTGGGTGAATGCCTTGTACTGTTATCCAGTTCACTAAATTCATCTCTGTCTCCATCCAGTCTAGGGTTTAGCTTATCTACTGATCTATTTGAATAATTAAATGAACATAATTTTAATTTCTGCATCTTATAATTATTTCTCTTTAGTATCTCTTGTTACACTTCTGTCTAATTAAAAAATAATAATTTCTTGTTCACATTTCAGGATCTGCTTGAGCTTTTTGTGGGTCCCAAGAAACTAGTGTAAAGTCATTTTCAGTATGCTTCATAATTTTTTTTTTTATCATTGGTGAATTCATGTCCCAATTGTCTTTTCTGTCTTCTGTTACTTCATGTGTTTTTGAATTATGGCTTGCCAATATTAATATTCAAACAAGAAACTTTCCTTTATCTCAGTTTCTCCTTCTCTCTCTCTTGCTTTTCTTCCCATTCTCTCTTTATCCTCACCCTATACTTAGCCCTCTTTTTACTAGTTTTGCAGTTACTGCCACCCTGTGGAACCCATGGGACCTCAGAGGTGAATTGAATCAAATCCTAGTGGCTCAGGGCCTTTGAGTATGTCAGGGTTTTGGCTTGCTTAATGTAGTTCTGTCTATGTTCTCCCTCCTCTCTAAGTATACAGCTTCTTGTAAATATAAATCCCAAGTGGTCAGGAGTAGATTACTTTCCAGTATCTAAAAATCTGGGAAGTTGTAGCACAGTCCCTATTTTAATCCGTGCTCCTAACTATGGTCTCCTTGCTCACACAGAGAGTGTGATGAGATGCTCATTGTGGAACTACTTTGATGCCTACTGCCTGCTTCAAGGTCTGCCTGCTCTTACCTTTGCATTTTCCTTCTGTTTCAGGCCCTTAGAGTACTACTTATGCTGATGATTTGTTATGTCTTTCTGATTGTCTGCTTCATATTGTGCCTACCATTTATGTGTGTTTGGAGCAAATGAGGTGCCTCAAAACAACACCTGAAAGCAACAGGTCCCCGATGTTTTCTGGAGGAGGAGGGCCCTGCTGGTGCCTTAGGCCTGATTCTTGCCCCTCATGCCATGAAGTTAAACGTTCAATGTGCTTGGAAAAAAGTTACCACTCTTCAGGCTTACTTAAAACAACTTCTGTATTTAGCCGTTGCTTTTTAATTACTTGGAAAATTTTGTTTATTTTTCTTTGTATTTATTTACCTGTGTTTCAGCAGAGAGTTCAACAGAAATTGTGAAAGGTAACAAAAAAGATTTTACAGTAACAAATCCATGCTTCTGATGCCAGAAAAGGAGTGCATTCAGCAAATAACAGAATACAGCCATATGGACCAATGGAGGATAATAACACTTGTGATCTTTATTGTCTGACAGCAAGGCCATGTCTGTCAAGGTCAAAGAAGACAAATAGCAGAGATATCTTATACAATCACTGTTGCTCAGGGAGGTTGGTATGGTTTGAAGATCCCTGTAGGAGGAGTCAACTTTCCTGTGAGCTTATGACTATTAGGAGGTGCTGGCTTCTGGTTGTCTCTACTAGCTGCTAAGGAAATCATGGCCAGACGAGTCACGTATAAAAATCCACCGTGAACCATAAAGTACTTGCCAAGTTGGAGACCACCTGCTAGAGGAAATCCTGTCTTTAGGATGCTTATGCTCTACCAGAGGATAACCAACGTCCAGAACAAAGTGACCACAGTGGCCCTGTGATGTGCCGCCTTATCCCCCTCCGTGACCAAGGCACATATTGCTCCAGATCCCAGGAGTAGGTGACTCATGACGGGTAACAGTTGAGTTCTTCCTCAGTAATTGTCTTTAACCCTAGGATACTGCCTTGCCCATGTAACACCCATGTAGGGATAGCCCACATTCCATGACTCAGCACCCCTGCCTCAATTCTCGGATATAGAGACTTAGCACCCTTGCCTCGATCCTGAACAACTTTAAAGGGCCATTCTGGGTCCAAAGATCCTTGAAGGATTGGCTGAGGGCTCTTCTTCCACCACCTCACATTCAGTTTCTCCCTTGCCTTAATCTTCTCCCTCACTCCCTTGTAATAGATTTCCTTGTTGACAGCCTCCTTGATAACTTCTTGCACTCAGTCTTCATCTTAGACTCTGTTTCCTGGTAACTCAACCTGGGGCAGCAGCTAAGGTTACAAGATACATATTCCTAAATGTCAGATGCAAACTGACAATGTAGGCATCGGAAAGAGGTCCTCTGGGGTCAAAATTGTAAGGACAGTATGGTAGAAGAAATGAGCCCTGATCATGAATGGCAGATGTAGAAGAAAGGAAGGCCTGGAGAAAGGTGGGGCTGACGGTTCTTTGTCCTCTTCCCTTGTCCCTCAACTGTCATTCTCCAATACTCTCAGTTCACCATTTTTCTCTCTGATTATATCAATTTCATTGAGGGTTACATTTTCAAAGAGCACTTTAAAAGTTACTAAATAATGGGATGTAAAGCCAGAGTAATAAATGATAGATCCAAATGGGAGGGAAGAGGAAAAAGCCTACTTTCTTTTGGCTCCATAATATGGCAATTAAAAAATTGGAAATAGAAAATTTAGCATTTGCAAGGAAAGATTTTGAGGTGGGGCACAGTGGGGAATTCCATGTCCCACTGGAAGGCCTGCGGTGGAAACTTTCAGTCTAATTTGTGAAGGTGGGAAGAACTCAAGGGGAAATGAGTTTGTCATTTGTTCTTCCATTTGCTTTTGTAGTGTTCCCAGAATGTTTTTTTGTGATTCACTTCTTTTAGCAAAAATGGGATTTGAAGAGTGCTGGAAGGAGTTTTTAAATGGAATATGAAGTAATCTTGCATTCTCTCTCCATTTGTATTAGAATGATACTAATGAAATGGTCATTCTTGTAGGTTAAAATGGCTCAACTAGCAACTCCATATACTCCACTGAAAAGTTTGACTGTTTAGTTTATTTTGAATTTCCAGCACTCTCTTCCCAGTGAATAGTCTTTATTTAACCTCATTTTGAACTGAAAAGAAAATCCTTAGTTTTATGTATTAACTTGCTTTTTATTTGTTCCTCCTGGAACATAAACTTGTGGGGACATCATTTAAATATAAATACTTGCCTTCCTAAATATTTTTCTAAGTGCAAGGTAATTTTTCTAAATACACGGAATATGTAGTATAGTTGTCCTATGGTATACATGAGAGATTGCTTCTAGACCCCACCCCCCAAGGATACTAAAATCCATAGATGCTCAAATCCCTATAATGAAATGACATAGTATTGCTTATAAACTACACAATTCTTCTATATTTTTAAATCATCTCTAGATTTCTTATAATACCGAATTCAACGTAAATGCTATGTAAATAGTTTGTTCTAATATATTGTTTAGGGAATAATGATAAGAAAAATATCTACTTGTTCAGTACAGAGGAAACCATACTTTAAAAAATTGACCCATGGTTGGTTGAATTTACTGAATGTGGAACCCACAGATATGGAGGGCTAGTTGTAACTTCTACTAGGTCTGTCTAATTAAATCGTAAATACATAATAAAAATATCATCTTGGAGATAAGCTGAAGAAGACTTTGAAATACATACAGAACTCTTCAAACTCTGCAAAATTTGCATTTGGCTCATTAACTTATCTATAAACCCACATCAGTGAAATTTTTGCCACTTCATTTTCACCAAAAAGAAAATTGGCACAAGGCTTACAGTTCTCCTTTAAAAATTTCTGGGATTTTGGCATGGATTGCTTCTTACATGGAAAATTTCAAAATAACTTATAAAAACTGGCGCAATTCCAAAAACCATGGATACTCCACATTTGAATGTCACATTTAAATCACTTGAAAGCTAGGGTATTGGAGATGTTGGCTAAGGCATCCGTCTTGAATTACTTTGTGAAGTAGAATGAGTTAGATTTATATTTATGTTTAAATCCCAGATCCTGACTGGAATCTATAAAGTGGCAACAGTCTTTTTATTAAAGCTCTATTTGAGGGAATATATTATAAGTAAATAAAACGCATAAATAAAACACTAGTTAAGATGTATTGAAAAAACTACATCTTCTCTTTATTCTCATAGTTCATATTGAATTTCTTCTGCTTTGGTATTCTAATAACTGGAGAAAAAAGTATATAAATGTACAGTGTGGTACATGTCCTTTTAGCCATAGATAACTTATTTTGCAAATCTGCTGTCTAGCTTACCTTTGAAATAATCTTGAAATTAGCATGTGTATTTTGTATGCCTTCTAAACATTTTAAAAAAAATATGTGGGATACAATTCAGGGTTAGGTATACAAATGTTCATTATGCAGGTACCCTTGTTGATGAGGTGTGCCCCCCTATACCTGGCAGTTTCCCACTACTGCCAGTCCCTCTCTTATAGTATTATGATAATTGTTCAAGGTCTGCTTATGGGTGAGGACTTGTGATACTCAGTTCTTTCTGTGATAGATCACTCAGTATTATAGCCTTTAAGTCCATCCAAGTTGCTGTGAAATTCATAATTTTGTTCTTCTTTATGGCTGGATAATATTCCATCATGTATATGTACCACATTTTCTTATCCAATCCTCTTTCGATGGGCAGCACAGTTGGTTCCATGTTTTTGTTATTGTAAATAATGCTGCAATACCATGCATATGCAGGTATTTTTTTCATAGAATGATTTGAGTTCCTCCAGGTATATTCCCAGCAGGGGGATTGCTGGGTCATATTCGAGATCAATTTTTAGATCTTTTAAGAATTGCCACACTGTTTTCCACAGAGGTTGTACTAGTTTACACTCCCACCAATAATGTGGAAGCATTCCCTTTCTGCTGCATCCTCCAGCATCTGTTGTTTTTTGAGTTATTGATGATGGCCATCCTGACTGGAGCTAGGTGGTATCTCAGTATAGATTTAATTTGCATTTTTTTGATGACTTATGAGGCTGAGCATTTTTTCATTTATCTGTTAACTGCTCGTATATCTTCTTTTGAGAAGTGTCTGTTCATATCTTTTGACTTCTTTTTAATAGGGCTGTTTTTTTTTCTTTTCTTTTCATCATGATTGAATTTCTTATAGATCTTAGATACTAGGCCTTTGTCAGATATACAGTTGGAAAATAGTTTTTCCCAGACTGCGGACTGTCTCCCTGCTCTCTCAGTGATTTATTTGACTTTGCAGAAGCTTGTCAGTTTAATAAGGTCCCACTTGTCTATCTTATCTCTTATGACATAGACACTTGGGGTTTTGATCAAAAATTGGTTGCCAGTTCCAATTCCATAAGGGTGTCTCCTGCATTTTCTAAGGTTCTTACAGTTTTAGGTTTTATGTTTCGGTTTTTGATATGTTAGAGTTGATTTTTGTGCATGGTGATAGGTAGGAGTCTTGTTTTAATCTTTTGCAGATGGTCAGCCAGTTTTCCTAGCACCATTTACTGAATAGGTTCTTCTCTCCCCAGTGGTTGATGGTGGAGGCTTTGTTGAAGATGAATTGGTTGAGAAACTGAGGTATTGCTTCTGGAATCTCTATTCTGTTTCCTTGGTCTATCTGAACATGCCTGTTCTTATACCAATACCAGGCTGTTTTGACAATTGTAGCTTTATAATAAAGATTGAAATCTGGGAGTATGATGCCTCCAGCTTTGTTTTTTTCCCTGAGGACTGTTTTGGTTATTCGTGGTCGTTTATGTTTCCATATGAATTCCTGTATTGTCATTTCTAGGTCTGAGAAGAATGCTGCTGGTAATTTTTTAAAATTTTTTTATTAATCAGTATTTTTTATTATGGTTTTGTGGAGTACAGTTAAGGGTTAGGTGTACAATTACGTTTCATTCAGGCACCCTGTTGATAAGAGGTGTTTTCCCATCCCCCGACAGATATTTGCTACTGTTAATCCCATCCCCCTCCCCCCCATAGTTTCCCAGTACCGTCAGTCATTTTCTTATAGTATTACATTGGATGTTAAAGGTCCATTATATGAATGAGAACATGTGATACTCAGATCTTTGTTTCTGTGAGAGGTCACTCAGTATTATAGACTCTACTTCCATCCAAGTTGCTGCGAAATTCATGATTTTGTTGGTAATTTAATGGGTATTACGTTAAATCTGTAGATTGCCTTGATGGACATCTTAACGATGTTGATTCTTCCAACTTGTGAGCATGAAATAGTTTTCCAATTGTTTGTGTCATCTTTGATTTCTTTGAACAGTGTTTTGAAGTTTTCTCTAGTTAGGAATATGCCAAGATATTTCATTTTTTTGTGGCTATTGTGAATGGGATTGTGTTTTTTATTTGGGTTTCTGTTTGTTTACTGTTGGTGTTTAGGAATGTGATTGACTTTTGCACATTTATTTTATACACTGAGCATTTGCCAAAATCCTTTATCAGTGCAAGGAGGTTTTTGATAGATTCTCTTGGATTTTCGAGATATAGTGTCATGTTGTCTGCAAAGAGGTATAATTTAGCTTCCTCTTTTCCTATTTGGATACCCCTGATTTCCTTCTCTTTCCTGATTGCTCTAGGTAGGGCTTCCAATATTATGTGGAACAGGAGAAGTGAGAGTGGGTTCTGGTTTTTAGGGGAAATGGTTCAAATTTCTCTCTGTTTATCAGTATACTTGCTGTGCGTTTCTCGTAGATGGCTCCTACTATTTTGAGGTATGTTCCTTCTATGCCTAGATGTTCGAGGGTTTTTATTAAGAAGCGGTGCTGGATTTTATGAAAAGCTTTTTCTGCATCTAATGATGTAATCATGTGGTTTTTGTCTTTACATCTGTTGTATTCAATTGCATTTATGGTCTTGCAGATGTTGATGGTTTATTCCCTGCATCCCGGGAATGGTGCTTATTTGGTCATGGTGGACTTTTTTTGGGATGTGTTGTTGGATCTGGTTTGCTAGAATCTTGTTGAGATTTTAGCATTTATGTTCATCAAGGATATTGGCCTGTAGTTCTCTTTCTTTGTTGAGCCTTTACCTGGCTTGGGTATCAATGTGATGTTAACCTCATAAAATGATTTAGGGTTAATTTCATCTTTCTCAATTACCTGGAATATTTCAATAAGATTGGTATCAGCTGCTCCTTGTATGTTGTGTAGAATTCTACTAGAAAACCATTTGGCCCAGGGCTTTATTTTGTAGGTAGCTTTCTTATGACAAAGTCTATTTCCTGGGTTTTTATTGATCTATTTAGGGTCTCGATTTCTTCTTGTTTCAATCTGGAGAGGTTGTGTGATATAAGAAAGTCCTCCATTTCATTTAGGTTTTTGAATTTGTTTGCCTACAAGTGTACATAGTAATCTCTGATAATCTTTTGTATTTCTTCAGGGTCAGTTGTGGCTTCATTTTTTGTATTTCTGATTGTGTTTATTTGAACGTTTTCTCTCATTCTCTTGGTCAGTCTAACTAGGGGTCCATCAATCTTGTTTATCCTTTCAAAAAACCAGCTTTTGATTTTATTTATTTACTTATTTATCGTATTAGATTTTTGCCTTCTATGTTCCAAATTTGGGTTTTTATTTTGGTAGTCTGGATTCTTCTGCTGAAGTTAGGGTTTTGGTGGTCTTGCTTTTCCAGCTTCCTTAGGTGATATATTAGGCTTTTAACTTGTGATCTTTCCATTTTCTTCATGTGTGTTCATAGAGATATGAATTCCTCTCATAGTACTGATTTCATGGCATCTCAGTGATTTTGATAAGATGTTTCTTTGTTTTCATTTATTTCCAAGTATCTTTTAATCTCTGTTCTGATTTTTGTGTTGACCCAGGTATATGCTTTTGAATATGTATTCCATTTCCTTATGTTTCTAATTATGAGTGAGTATTTATTGGTTGACATCTATCTCAATAGTTCAGATTTAAATATACTCATATTTCTTATATAAATGAGAGTGCCTACTTAAAACACATGCAACATAGTACCCTCAATTATTTTTTTACACATATGATATTTCTAAAAACAAACATCAGCAACAACAAAAAACAGAGATCATTCCTAGAAATGCCATGAATTGATTGAAGAAAGGCTATAACTATGGATGGATGTTTTGTGTGTGTGTGTGTGTGTGTGTGTGTGTGTGTGTGAGAGAGAGAGAGAGAGAGAGAGAGAGAGAGAGAGAGAGAACATCTTTTGATTCATTTCTGTGGCTCTTTTTCATTTCTAAAATTCCTTTGGTACCATTTTCCTTCAAGCTGAAGAATTTACTTTAGCATTTCTTTGAGAGTAGGTCAGAGTTATCCTTCCTCTGAGAATGTCTTTTCTTTTTTTTGCTTTCATTCCTGAAGGATACAGGATAGAATTCTGAGTTCATAGTTCTTTTCTTTCATTACTTTAAGGGCATTGTTCCACTGTATTCTGTTCTTCACAATATAAGATAAAAAATTTGTCCTTAAATAGTGTTCTCTCTATATGTTATGTGACACATTTATCTAACTGGCTTCAATATTTTTTTTTAAATCAGATTTTCAAGAAGTTTGTTATATATTTGAGAGTTATTTGAGCTCATACCATTTAATGAGCTTATTGAATGTGTAAATTATATCTTCATTCAGTTTCTGGAGATTTTAGATACTATATTATAAAAATATTTTTGTGTACCAGTCTCTTCTCTCCTATGGTGACTCTGATGACACAAATAATAGACCTTCTGATGTTGTTCCTTAGGTCTTTGAGGTTCTATTAATTTTTGTAAATGTGTGCTCTCCATTCTTCAGATTGAATAACACCTATTTATCCCTTTATGATTACTGACTCATTCCTTTGTCATCTCCACTTTGCCATTAAGTCCCTCAAGTTTTAATTTCAGATATAGTATTGTATTTCTTCAGTTCTAAAGTTATTTGCGTTTGTATGTGTGTTAGTAGTTTCTATGTCTCTACTCACAACTTTGATCTTTTCATTTCTTTCAACATTTACTTTTCCATCATGGAGCATGATTACAATTAATATTTTAAAATCATTTTCAAATAATGCCATCTGGTTAATTTAAGGGTTGGCATCTGTTGATTGTATTTTCTCTTGAGCATTGGCAATATTTTCCTGGTTCTTTGTATATCAAATAATTTGTGACTGTATTTAGACACTCTGAATATTATATCATATAAAAATTCTCTGGAGAATGTTGACTGTTTTGTTTCTTCATTTTAGTAGGCAATCAATCTGGTTGGTATTAGGCTGCCAGTTTTGTCTCACTTTCTGTGGGTAGTGATTCCAGTCAGTTCAGTTCTCAAAACTTTAGTTATAGTATTTAGATCTGTTCTGCATGTGCACCACCCATCAATTGGTTTGGGACTGGAGCAGTTTGTTATTCAGTTCTGAATGTACTTTTGAGGCTGTTTCACAAATGTGTAGCTTGGGAGGACACCAGCACTCATTTATTTAAAGAAGAATTAGAAGATCTTCCTTTTTGCCAGGATTCCTCCTCCCCTTTAATATTAGTTCTGGAATACCTTTTCCCAGTTACTCTGGTCAAAGAGACAAATTTGAGATGGAGACATTAGATGCATTCAAGAGAGCAGAAGCAGTGAAACTTTGCAAGTGAAACTGCATTTGGGTTAGAGTAAAAAAAAAAAATAGAAGAAAAAAATGGTTTTGAAAGTGTATATAATTTAATGACTTTCCATTCCAATTGGTTGTTCCAGTCTTACAGCAGGAAGATGTGGGAATGGAGCAAGGCATGACTAATGACTTGTGGTGATATTACCTAAGTTAATTTGGTTATTGCTTCTTTTTTGTCCAAAGGTATAATTATCTTCTATTTAATTAATTCAGCAAGAATATATATTTATATGTACATATATAGATAGAACAACAAAGTATCGAAATTGAAATTGAAAAACAAGACATCAACCAAAATAGCTCAGTAGGTAGCTCTAAGAGCTGCCTTTCTATAGAAAAACCTAAAAAGTCAAGCAAAACAGAAATAATATTTTGAGGACTCTTGAAATTAATCAAGTATTTATAGAAACCAAGAGATAAATGAATCAAGAGAAAGACAACTTTAAAAATGGCAAGAAAATATTTTGGCATTTGTATTTGTCTTTAATCTATACCATTCCACAGTGTGTTGAAGATCTTCAAGATGGCAACTTGCATTGCCAGATGGGAGCCTGGTCCCTGCTTTAAAAGAGAGCAGAACAGACCTTATTCTCAACTAATTGCATTTGTCTGTCATCAAAGGGATGTCTGAAAGATTGATGCAAGGCACTTGGCTTTGTTTAATAGCACTCAGAACTCAGGGCAGGTAAGTTTAGGCATTCCTTGGAAACATTGCAAAGCAAATAAACAACTCACAGCTGTCCAAATCCAAGGATTGCAATTGAGGCAAACAATGGAGTGGTGAATCCCTAGGAGGAAAAGTCGGGTGAAAGTTTCTTTGAGAAGTTATGGCATTCAAAAGTGCCCCATAACTGGGGAATTTTGAAGGCAGCATACATGCCTAGAATAAGATGCATATTCAGAACATATGTGAGAAGACACTAAATTTTTACCTCTATGTGATCTCTAGGCTTAATATAAGCAGGAAGTGATGGTTAAGATAGAGTTGTAAACAGCCAGCTCTTATGATTTTGCTCTCTCATTTTCCTAGCATTCAAAGAAACCTCTGTGAAAACACTAGCAAAGAAAATCTACAGGAATGAACTTCAAATACCACACATTACAAAATATACAGATTTCATGCAAATAATTTAGAAAACTCACTAAACAAAAAACTACAACTGCTAGCACTAAATAGCAACATAAAATCCTGAAGAGGAGGAAGAATCTGATTTACAGAGTTATGACAATTTGATAATATTCAAATCATCCAACTTTTAGCATGAACTTATTGATTTTGCAAAGAAACAAAAATTGTGGCCCAGTCACAAAGAAAATTAACAGAAACTGATCCTAATGAAGTAGACGTTAAACTTACTAGACAAAGATGCTAAATCATCTGCTTTAGATATTCTGAAAATGCTAAAGGAACTCAGAAAAATAGTTAAAGGAGACTAGAATAAGTCTTAGCAAACAGATGATATCAGTAAAGAGATAGACATTATAAAAGGTAACCAAACAAATTTTGGAGCTGAAAAGTATAATAACTGAGTTGAAGAACACACTAGAGAGTTTCCATGGCATATTTGAGCATTTTAAAGAAAGAATCATTGAACTTAGAAATAGGTTATTTGAAAGAGCAGAAAGAAAAAATAAAATAAATAAAAATGAACACATCACAAGAGAACTCTGGGACATTATCAGGCATAACAATACACACGTATTTTTGTTGGGAATGCCAGCAAGAGAAGAGAGAATGAATGAGGAAGAAAAATTTGAAGAAATAATTACCATAAACTTGCTATGTTGAAAAAAGTCATTTGAAAAGCTCAACAGCCTCCTAGAGGATAATACAGAGATCCACAAAGAATCCATTGATAATAAAATTGTGAAAAAACAAACGCATAAAATCTTGAGAACAAGAAAGACAACTCATTACAATGAAGAGATCTTCAATAAGATTTTCAACAGATTTTCATGAGAAACCATAGGAGCTAGAGGAAGTGGAATCACACTTTTGCAATGCTAGGGCAAAAAAAAGACAAAATAGCCGGCTAGGTGGTTCAGCCTGTAATCCCACACCTTTGGGAGGCTGAGGTGAGTGGATTGCCTGAGCCCACGGGTTCGAGACCCGCCTGGGCAGGTGAGACCTCATCTCTACAATAAAATAAAAAAATTAGCCGGGCATAGTAGCACACACCTGTAATTCCGGCTACTCGGAAGGCTGAGGCAGAAGGATCGCCAGAGCCCAGCAGGTCGAGGCTGCAGTGGCCGGGAGTGTGCCACTGCCCTCCAGCCTGGGTGACAGAGTGAGACTCCAACTCAAAGAAAAATAAAAAATAAAAAAAAGAAAGATTAAAAAAAAAATTTTTTTTAAAGACTGGGCTCAGTGACTCAGCCTGTAATCCCAGCACTTTGGGAGGCCGAGGCAAGTGGATTGCCTGAGCCCATGGGTTTGAGAGCAACTTGGACAACTTGGCAAAACATTATCTCTACAATAAGTCAAAAAAAAACTATCCAGGCATAGTAGAGCACATCTGTAGTTCTTGCTACTTGGAAGGCTGAGGCGGAAGAATCGACGGAGCCCAGCAGGTGAGGCTGCAGTGGCTGGGAGCGGCCACTGCACTCCAGTCTGGGCGACAGAGTGAGACTCCAACTCAAAAAAAAAAAAAAAGAAAGAAAGACATAATAAACAAAAAACATAGAATTTTACATCAGGCAAAGCTATCCTTTTTATTTTACTTTGAGTACTATTTAATAAATGCACTATGTACAAAAATGAGGATGCTGTTTGGGAAATACATACACCAGAGAGTAGTACAAGACCCTGGGGCTCGTAACAATGAAAAGCCATTACCAATCCAAGGCCTGGAGGCCAAGGGAGGGGAAGTTACTAAAAACCAGATTACAGGCCACTTGTTGGACCTCCTGTAGAGGAACACAGTCCAATTGTGGTGGATGACCCCAATTACAAGTTAGATGACAAAGGAGCATGTTAATGCAGTGCATATAAGTCAGCTTCCCAGAATCCACAGAGCAGTATGCAGAAGGTAGAGGACTGGGAGGAGCTAGAGAAAGATACCTAGGATGTTCTGCTACATGGTATCAGGGGTCCAGGTGTCAGGGTTTCAGATATCAAGGCTCAGGAAAAACTATTCTTAAGACATAAAAGATAATTTTTTTTTTTTTTAGTTAGAGTCTCACTCTGTCGCTCAGACTGGAGTGTAGTCGCTGCTCCCGGTCACCACAACCTCGACCTGCTGGGCTCCGGCGTTCCTTCCACTTCAGCCTTCCAAGTAGCTGGAACTACAGGCGCATGCTACCACACCCGGCTAATTTTTTGGTTTATTGTAGAGATGAGGTCTCGCCAAGTTGCCCAGTCGGATCTCGAACCTGCGGGCTCAGGCAATCCACTCTCCTCAGCCTCCCAAAGGCACGGGATTACAGGCTGAGCCACCGAGCCCGGCAAAGAAATAAAAGATAATTTAAGAAGTTCCCAGTTAAAGGAAAGCTGAGAGAGTTTGCCACTAGTAAGCCTTTCCTAGAAAAAAAATGGTAGAAAGCATTCTTCAGGCTGAAGTAAAAGGACACTAGACAGTAACTTGAATACATTGAAAGAAAGAATTTCAATATGGTAACTGTATAGGTAAATATAAAAACCAGCATTATTTTTTCTCTGGTTCATAATTCTTTTTATTTTATATGATTTTAAAAGTAAATGCAAAGAGCAGTAACTATATATCTATGCTAATGGACTCACAATGTATACAGATGCAAGTCGCAACAACGACAACATAAAGAGGGGAGGGTGAAGGTATATAGAAACAGATTTTGGTATGGTGGTATTGAAGCTAAGTTGGTATCAATTCAAAGTAGTTTGTTATAAATTTAGAATATTAATTATAATTTCTATGGTAACCCCTAAGAAAATATCTTTTAAAAATGCACAAATAAAATGAGAAGTATATCAAAACAGTATACTGCAGAAATCAACTAAACATAAACAAAAGAAGTAATAGAGGAAATGAAAACAAAAAGGGTATAAGACACTCAAGAAAAAAAATTGCAAAATGTCTGAAGTGCATGTTTACCAGTAATTAAAATTTCTAATGGATTAAACTCGCTAATCAAAAAGAAGAGATGGAAGAATGGGTAATGAAACATAATCTAACTATATGTTGCCTATAAGAGATTCAGTTGAAATCCAAAGACAAAATTTTATATATGAAAGGATGGAAAAAGATATTTAATACAAATAGTAACCAAAAAGGCACTGGGTGACTGCATTAATATCATACAATATATACTTTAAGTCAAAAACTGTCATAAGACGTAAAGAAGGACAATTTATATTGATAAAAATCAATTGATCAAGAAGACATAACAATTGTGAACAAATAATCAACAAACAACAGAACCCAAAAATATATGATTCAAACATTGACAGACTTGACGAAGAAATACACTATTCTGCAATAATAGTTGGATACTTCAGTTGCTCACTTTCTTTTTTTTTTTTTTTTTGAGTTGGAGTCTCACTCTGTCGCCCAGACTGGAGTGCAGTGGCCGCTCCCGGCCACCGCAGCCTCGACCTGCTGGGCTCCGGCGATCCTTCCGCCTCAGCCTTCCGAGTAGCCGGAATTACAGGCGCGCGCTACCACGCCTGGCTGATTTTTTGATTTATTGTAGAGATGAGGTCTTGCTGCCCAGGCGGGTCTCGAACCCGCGGGCTCAGGCAATCCACTCACCTCAGCCTCCCAAAGGTGTGGGAATACAGGCTGAGCCACTGAGTCCGGCTGCTTACTTTCAATAACAGAAGAAACATCTATATAGATGATCAACAAGGAAAGAGAGGACTTGAACAATATTATAAGCCCACTATAACTAACAGGCATATCTGAAACATTCCACTCAACAACCAGAAAACATTATCAAGTAGAATGTGCTCCATGATAGGCCATAAAATAATAATCAATAAATTTTCAAGTATTGAAAGCATATATATTCTCCAACTACAATAGAATGAAGTTAGAAATTAATAACAGTTTTAAATGAACTGGAAATTTTTGCTGGGATTTTAAATTAATTTTCAGTTTCAAGGAAATCTGGAAAATTCACAAATACATGGAAGTCGAACAACACATTTTTAAGCAACCAGTGGGTCAAGGGATAATCACAAAGAAAACTAGATAATGTCTCAAGACAAATAGAAACAAAAATACTACATACCAAAGCATATTGAACATTAGTGAAAGCAGTACTCAGGTAAATTAATAGCTGTGAACAACTTCATTAAAAAGGAAGAATGATGCCAAATCAATAAACTAGTTTTATAACTTAAGCAACTAGAAAAAGAACAAACTAAATGCAAAACTAACAGAAGAAAGGGAGTATTTCAGTGTTACCCTGATACTAAATTCAAAGACAATAAACAAACTACAGAACAGTATCCCTTATGAATATGATGCAGAAATCCTCAACAAAATATTAGCAAATGAAATCCAACAGCTCATTAAAAATATTATACATTGTAACCAAGTGGGATTCATTTTAGCATGCAAAGGAACCTGAAAAAATAAACATGAAAACAAAAAAAAATCAATTAATATTATACAGCACATGAATAGAACAAAATTGGGAAAAAAACAGTCATCTGAAATGACAAAGAAATAGCATTGGATAAAATCTGAGGAGGAGATATTCCCACCTCCCAGACCCGTGCCAGTGGGCTTGTAGTGACAGCAGCAACCCTACTACTCTCTAAATCTGTGAAGATAATGCATTTTAGAGTGAAATACACAAACATATTTTAGTTATTTTATGACACTTTGGAACTTTACGGTTTTTTTTTTTATGGTATTTACATGTTTTTCCTGAGGGTGTTTTATGGATTCCCCTGCCCTAATCCCTGTGTGCAGTACACCCAGAGGCTTTCAAGGCAGCATGAAACACACAGAAATAACTGTCCTGAGCTCAGGGCAAGCAGAGATCAGCAATTCCACAACCAGAGCAGGGAGGCTAACACAGTCGTTGAAAAGAGGTTGGTCTGAGATGTGTAATTTCTCAGATAAAGATTGCACAGGCTTTAATGGAAAGTTCTCTTGGGCTACTGAGAAATAACTTTCTCCAGAATGGGCTTGTGAAATGTGGACCTGACAGATACTCAGTTTATGGTGTCTCAATATTTTAAGTGAACTTTTCAGAGTTTTCTTTCCCGAAATTTGATTAAGAATCAAGTCATTTAGACAATTTTAACCAGTTTTCTTACCGCCGAAATAGAATTTTATGTTGAAATGAGATAATGTAAATTCTGGTTAGATATGTGTGTATTTACACTTGCATATTTACACATAAAATTATTTATGCACTGTTTTATATATGCATTTTACCATATATTTCACATTACATATGCAATATTTGTATAAATCTATAAGTATATTATACAATTTTCATGTTTATATTTGTCATATAAATTAATTTTATTGACATATAAAATTTTAGAGTCTCAAAGGCTTGAGGACTTTTCTAATTAATGCCCCAAAGTTACATGGGTAGTGGCAGAGCAAGAACCAGAATGTCAGTCTTCTTGTTCAATCTCTATTGACTCATCTCCATCTTTGGGTGGAGAGAGTTGAAGCAATTTACTTTTCAATTCACACAGTAGCTTTATTATAGGATTGATCAAAGAGCTTATCTTCTTTTATTTACTTACTTTTATTTGTTCATACCCAGTTTCCATTCCTATTTCCTTCCTCCTCTTATGAAACTAATCAAATGTGTCTGATACACATATTAAATATGTGTAAATATAAACGTATCTGTAAAATATATACTGTGTTATTAAATCCATGTCTGTGTACGTAATTTGCATATGTGATTTTGTACCGTGTATCTCATTTTGCTTCTTGCTATTTTGACATAGTATTTTTTAAGATCCAGGCATGTAATTCAGTGTTCTTCTGCTTTAATGTATCTAATTGTTGCAGATATTTCAAGACTCGCATTCATCACTTTTTTACATGTCTATCTCTTCAGTGGTAAAAAATTAGAATATCTTTAATTCCGTACTACTTCACACGGTGATGTGATGATTATCATTATTCAAGTCTTCATGTAGATCTGTTGTAAAAAATGTTTCTGTAGTTTATAAGTAGAACTGTAACTACTGGGTCAGAGAATTAGGCATACTTACGTAATGACCTTCAGAAAGACCTCTAATTTCACTCTATTACCAAAATGTTGCTTCCCCTCACAAAAACTCAATATTAAGATTTTTTCCTATTTTTTCTACTATGATAGTGGTAAAATGTGATCTCATTTGTATTTTAGCTACAATTTCTCTAGAATGACTTTCAGCTTCCCTAAACTTATTGCCTGCTCAGGATTTCTCTTATAAGATGATTACTTAGATGTTTTTACTCATGCCTCTCCTGGTTGACCTGTCTTCTGCTTCCAAGATGGTGCTGTATTCCTGCATCCTCTGGAAGGGATGGACGCTGTATCCTCACATAGTGGGATGGATGCAAGGAATGGACCCACTTCCTCAAACCTTTTATAAGGGTCCTAATCCAATACATGAAGACTCTGCCTTCATGTCCTAATTGCCTTCTAAAGGCCCCGCCTTAATATTATAACAGTGGCAATTAAGTGTCAACATATGAACTTGGGGTAATACATATGGACTGATACCTCATTTGTGGTTTTGATTTGCGTTTCCCTTATAATTGATGTTGTTGAGCAATTCCTCTTATATCTGTTAGCTATTTTTATGTCTTCTTTGAAGAAACATCTGTTCAGATCCTTTGCCCATTTTTAATCTTGTTACTTATTATTTCGCTATTCAGTTGTTCCTTCTGTATTTTGTATATTAGCCTCATATCAGATGTATGGTTTGCAACTATTGTCTCCCATTTCATAGATTCCTCCCATCTTTATTTTTTGCTGTGCAGAAACTTTCATTTAATATAAATTAACTTATTTTTGCTTTTGTTGCCTGTGCTTTTGGCGTCATATTAAAAAAATCATTGCCAAAAACTGATGTCAAAGAGCTTTCCTCCTGTTTTCTCCTAAGTGTTTCACAGTTTCAGGTATTTGATCTCTTTTGTGGCTATTTGTGTATATGGTGGGTGAAAGGGTTCAATTTCATTTTTTTTTTGCATCTAGTTGTCCAGTTTTCCTAATGGCATTCATAGAAAAGATGCCGGGCTCGGTGGCTCAGCCTGTAATTCCGCGTCTTTGGGAGGCTGAGGTGAGTGGATTGCCTGAGCCTGGGCGGCGAGACCTCATCTCTACAATAAATCAAAAAATCAGCCGGGCGTGGTAGTGCACGCCTGTAATACTGGCTACTCGGAAGGCTGAGGCGGAAGGATCGCCGGAGCCAAGCAGGTCGAGGCTGCGGTGGCCGGGAGCGGCCACTGCACTCCAGTCTGGGCGACAGAGTGAGACTCCAACTCAAAAAAAAAAAAGAAAAGAAAAGAAAAGATGACCTTTTCCACACTGTGTATTCTTAGAACACTTGTCAAAAATTAGTTGACTGTATATGCATGGATTTATTCTGTTCCATTGGTCTATGTGTCAGTGTTTATGCCAGTATCATATTGTTTTAATTACTATAGCTTTGAAGTATATTTTGAAATCAAGAAGGGTGATGCCTCCAGCTTTATTCTTCTCCCCAAGTTTGAATAGGATAGTCAGGGATTTTTGTGGGCCCATACATATTTTAGGATTCTATTTATCTTTCTATGAAAAATACCATTGAAATTTTGATAAGGATTGCATCAGATGTATAGTTTGCTTGGGTAGTATAAATGTTTTAATAATATTAATGCTTCCAGTCCGTGAACATGGGATATATTTCTATTTATTTGTATCTATTTGAATTTCTTTCATGAATGTTTTGTAGTTTTTCAGTTTACAGATATTTCATCTCCTTAGTAAATTTATATGTAAATATTTTATTCTTTTTGATACTGTTGTAAAATGAGATTGTTTTCTTAATTCCTTTTTTTAATAGCTTATTGTCAGTGTATAGAAACAAAGGTGATATTTATATGTTGATTTTATGTCCTGCAATATTATTTAATTTGTTATTCTAGCAGTTTTTCAGTAGTCTTCAGGGTGTTCAATACATAAAGATCATATCTACAAAGAGGACAATTTAACTTCCTCCCTTTCAAATTTCACACCTTTGGTTTTTTCCTTTTGCCTAATTTTTCTGGGTAGCACTTTCAGGACCATATTTAATAGAAATGGCAAAGATGTCCATTTTTGTTTCATTCTTGATTTTAGAGGAAATCTTCCAGCTCTTTACCACTGAGTATTATATTAGCTATGATATTATAATATATGATCTTTATTGTGTTAATGTACATTCCTTCTATACTTAATTTGTTGAAAGTTTTTTTATCATAAAAAGATGTTAAAGATGGTGAATGCTTTTTTGCATTTATGGAGATTTTTATTCTGTTAATTTGGTATATGTATGTTGAACCATCCTTGCAATCCAGAGAGAAATTCCACTTGATAATGGCATATGATCTTTTTACTGTGCTGTAGAATTCAGTTTGCTAGTGTATTATTGAGAACTGTTGCATTTGTGTTACCAGGAATTATGGTTGGCAATTTTCTTTTATTGTAGTATCCTTTCCTGTCATTGGTATCAAAGCAATGTCAACCTCATAGAATGAGTTGGAAGTGTTCCTTTTTCTTTAATTTTTTGAAGAAGTTTGACAAGGATTGGTATTAGTTCTTTAAATATTTGGTAAAGACTGCCAGGGAAGCTATCTGGTCTTGGTTTTTGTTTTGTTTTGTTGTTGTTGTTGTTGTTAGGAGAGTTTTGATTACTGATTCAATCTCCTTACTAATTATTGGCTTGTTCAGATTTTCTGTTTTCTCCTGATTGATTCCTAGTTTTGTATGATTTTAGACATTTATTCATTTCTTGTAGTTATTGAATTTGTTGATGAATAATTGTTCATAGTAGTCACTTATAAACATTTGTATTTCTGTGGTATCAGTGTTAATGTCTCATTTTTTATTTATAATTTTAATTGACTTCTCTTTATTTGGTAGCTAGTTTAGCTAAAGGTTTGTCAATTTTATCTTTTCAAGAAACCAACTCTTATTTCAATGATCTTTTCTAGTCTCTACTTAATTTATGTCTTCTCTAATCTTTATTATTTCTTTTGTTATGCTAACTTTAGGCTTAATTTTTCTTCTTTTTCTAGTTTCTTGAGATTTCAAGTTAGGCTGTTGATTTGAGATCTTCAGATATTCTTTAATATAATTATTTATTGCTATAAACATGTCTCTTAGAACTACTTTTGTTGATTCTCCTAAGAATATTGATTTTATTGTGTTTCCATTTCTATTCAGATATGTTTATTTCCCTTTTTATTTATTTTTTGGTCCATTAGTTGTTTAGACATGTGTTGCTTAATTTACCCTTATTTGTGAATTTCCCAATTTTCTTCCTCTTATTGCGCTCTAGTTCCTTATCACTGTGGTCAGGGAATGTACCTGATATGATTTCAGTCTTATTAAACTTGTTCATACTTGTTTGTGGTTCAAAATATGATCTGCCCTGAAGAATTCCCATGTGTGCTTGAGAAGAGTGGATATTCTGCAGCTGTTGGTTGGAATGTTCTGTATATATCCGTTGAGTCCATTTGGTGTATAGTGTTGTTTAAATCCACTATTTCTTTATTGATTTTCTGTCTATATGATCTATTCATCTTGCAGAGTAGAGTATTCAAGTCCTCTATTGTTGTATTGCTATTTTTTTCTTCATTTCTGTTAATATTTGCATTATAGACCATACTTAGGTGACCTGATGTTTTATATATATGCATAATTTTGTATCCTCTTGATAAATGAACTGCTTTATCTTTATATAATTACCTTTATAGTCTCTTGTGAAGGTTTTTTTTTTTTTTTACTTAAAGCATAGTTTGTCTGAAGAAAAAATAGCCATCCCTGTTCTCTTTTGGCTGCATGAAATATCTTTTTCTATCCTTTCATGTTCAGGCTATGTATGTCCTTGTAGCTAAAGTTAGTCTCTTGTAGACAATGCATAGTTGGATCTAGTTTGTTGTTGTTGTTGTCTTAAATACACTCAGTCAACCCATATCTTTTAATGGAGAATTTAACCCATTTCTATTTAAAGTAAATAGTGATCGATAAGGACCTACTATTGCTATTTTGCTAATTATTTATTGGCCTATTCTTTGCTCCTTTCTTCTTCTCTTGATGTATTCTTTTGTGATTTGATTATTATTATAGTGGTATCCTTTGATTCCTTTCTTTTTATCTTATGTGTATCTACTGCAGGTTTTTCCTTTGTGACTATTATAAGTCTTACATAAAATATCTTATAGATGTAACAATCTATTTCGTGCTTGTAACATCTTAATTTTAATCATATACCAAAACTACACTTTTACCCCTCTCCATTTTGTGCTATTGGGGTGACAATTTACAGCTTCCTTATTTGTATTTATTAACAAATTATTGTAACTATAGTTATTTTTAATAATTTAACTTTTATGTTAGCATTCAATGTGATTTACATACCACAATTACAGTATTAGAGTATTGTTAATTTGACTATAACCTTATCTTTACCAGTGAGTTTTGTATCTTTCTGTGTTTTCATGGTACTGATTATGAGTACTGTCCTTCTGTTTCATTTTGAAGAACTCCCTTTAGCATTTCTTTTTTTTTGAGTTGGAGTCTCACTCTGTCGCCCAGACTGGAGTGCAGTGGCCGTTCCCGGTCACCACAGCCTCGACCTGCTGGGCTCCGGCGATCCTTCAGCCTCAGCCTTCCGAGTAGCCGGAATTACAGGCATGCGCTACCACGCCTGGCTGATTTTTTGATTTACTGTAGAGATGAGGTCTTGCCAAGTTGCCCAGGCGGGTCTTGAACCCGCGGGCTCAGGCAATCCACTCACCTCAGCCTCCCAAGGCACGGGATTACAGACTGAGCCACCGAGCCCAGCAGCATTTCTCCTAAGGTAGTTCTAGTGGTGATAAATTTCCTCAACTTTTACTTGTCTGGGAAAGTCTTTATCTCTCCTTCCTTTAGAAAGGACAGATTTCATCGGCATAGTATTCTTGATTAGCAGTTATTTTCTTTAGCACTTTTACATTCCCTGCCCCCCACCAGCCTACAAGGTTTCTGATGAGAAATCTACTGATAGTCAGCTGGTGATAACCTTGTATATGACAAGTTGCTTTTCTTTGCTACTTTCAAAATTATTTGTTTTTTGTGCCAGATGCAGTGGATCATGCCTGTAATCCCAGCACTTAAAGAGATTGTACTAAGAGGATTGTCTGAGCTTAGGAGTTTGAGACCAGTCTGGGCAATATGGCAAGACCTTGTCTCCACAATAAATAAAAAAATTAGCTGGGTGTGGTGATGCACACCTATAGTCCCAGCTACTTAGAAGGCTGAGGCAGAAGGAACGCCTGAGTCCAGCAGGTTGAGTCTTGGGTATCTGTGAGTGTGCCACTGCATTCCAGCCTGGGTGACAGAGTGAGACTCTGACTAAACTAAAAAAAGAATTTGTTTTTAACTTTTGACATTTTGATTATAATGATTCTTTGTGAAGACCTTTTTAAACTCGCTCTCTTTAGAGTTCTTTGGGTTTCCTGGATGTATATGCTTATCTTGCTCTCCAAATTTGGCATGTTTTCTGTCAGTATTTCTTTAAATAAGCTTTTTCCCCCTTTCACTTTATTTATTCCTTCTTGGACACCATACCATGTATATGGGTTCGCTTGACAGTGTCACATATGTCCCATAAACTTTTTAAAAAATTATTTTTATTCTTTTATGTTGTTGTTCTACTGGATAATTTCGAATGATTTATATTTGAGTTTGCTGATGTTATACTCAATCAAGTCTGCTATTGAAATGTTCTATTAAATTTTTCAGTTAAGTCATCGTATTCTTCAGCTCCAGAATTTCTGTTTGGTACTTCTTATGGTTTCTACATGTCTATTCTATTTTTTAAACATCTCATTTTGTCCATGTATTTTTAAAAAAATTTGTTTAGTTGTTTTTCCATGTTCTCTTGTAGCCCACTGAGCTTCAGGGTGTCTATTTTGGATTATTTGTCAGGCAATTTGTAGCTATCCATTTTGGGGGTGTTCAGCCACTGGTGTTTCATTTTTTTCCTTTGATAGTATTATCTTTCATGATTCTTTATGTTCTTTGAAGTCTTGCATTAATGTTTTAATATTTGAAGAAGCAGTTACCTTCTTACTATTTACTGGAGACAGGCTTTGGGATAGAAGGACATTCACCAGTGAGCCTGGTTAGAGATTCTAGGGGTCTCTCATTTTCTATGGATGTGCCTCTCCACTTTTCTTGTTCCTTCTTAGATGAAGAATTTTAGGATTGTGTGCCTTCTCTTTATCCCACAAAATCAGACCTGGTACTGACAACCTTTAATTTCTTTTCTCTAGGACAAGGCCCTACAGTACTCAAGGTTGTGCACCTTCTCCCTCACTAGTAGAGTCCAAAGTCAAATGCTAATATTTGTATGTGCTGTGGTCTATCTGTAGGAGCTTGTGCAGACTCTGTACAGAGATGTCCAAGGTGCTGTCCACAAGAATGGAGACACAGAGTGCTAAGGTGGTATATCAATTGGTTATGAGGATCTTTGCACAAGTCATTCAAGTTCAGTAGTAGGTTTCTTGGTGGAGTCCATGTGCTTGTTATCAAGGTTCATGGCTGGCTATTGAGAATTGCACATTAGTTGCTGTGTACCCTCTTCTCTGTGTTTCTAGGCTTATCATTTCAACGTTCTTGGTGAGGCCAGACATAATGGTCTCCTGGGTAGCATCCTGCAGACTGGGAAAACTGGGGGTACATATTACACTTTGCTCAGTGGGAGAAATCACAGGCCATCAGTCCTCTCTTGGTACCAAATTGTGCCTCTTGGGGGTGTGATGACATGGTGAAAGTAAAACTTCTAGCCCTCTTCAATATGTTTGCTTTTGGAATTTTGGGGTTCCACTTTGGTGCTAGGAACTCAGCTAGACTTTGGTGCTTCCACAAAAGTATTGTTTCCCATGGATGGTTGCCAAAATTGATGTTTCTGTAGGAAAATGGAAACTGGGCCTCCTGTTCTACTGTCTTGCTGATGTCATTTCTCTTTTTCTTTTAATACGTAGGATTAAATTTCACATTTATCAGGTTAATATAAATAAATTGGTATGTTTCTGAGCAATATAAGGTATCCCATTTGACTTTTTTCTCTCCACAGGGATATAGTTTATGTTTCTTTGTTTGTTTGAACTTACGTGTTTATAGTATACCTTAGGGCATATTAACCTCACCCACTTTTGACTTTATTTCTCAAAAATTCAAAATTAACATGGCAACTCAGACTTTTATTCTTCCAAATTATTTTTAAAAATAAACTTGTTGAAATCCTCAAAGTATCCTTTCTTACACATTTTGACATATGTTTATTGAAGATGTAAAGGTTTCTGCTGGAATTTTATTTAAAATTGTATTGAATTTTTAGGTGAAATTTTGGGGTAATTGTCATTTTTATTATATTAAGGTATCTCATGAATGCAAAATATCTCTTCATTTGTGTATAATTCATTTATTTTTCTATTTTTTACAATTTTGCCTATAATGATCCTCTGCATTCTTTAGATTAAATTTTACTTTTATCAGTCAAGGTTCAACTACAGTACCAGTATTCATATGATTTATATGTTTCCTTATATATAATTTAGTACAAGAAATTGACTTACATAATTGAGCTGGCTAAGGAAGTTTACAATCAGTAAGGTAGACTGTCAGGAAAGGAAGATCATGGGCAACCCAAAATTCACAGTCACAGGCTAAATTTATTTTCCAAAGATGACAAAGTCAGTCTCTCTTTCTCTCTCCCTCCCTCCCTCTCTCTCCCTGCCTCTTTCTCTCTTTCCCTCTCCCTGTCTCTCTCTCCCCACCCTCCCTTCCACCTCCCCTACACCTTAGCCTAGTTTTCAGTCCTTCCAAGTGGTTGAATCAGGCCTTCCTCTATCATGGAGGATAGTCTTCTTTAGTTAATGTCAGTTAATTATGGGCATTAATGACATCTGTAAATTCTCAGGCGCACCCATATTAGTGTTTCATTAAATAACTACAGCTTATAGCCTAACCAAATGGACACATTGACAAAATCTTACTATACGATTTTGATTGTTAATAAAGCTGCATTTTATTTTCTATTTGATTATTGCTAATGTGGGGGGAGTATATTGATTTTTATAAGATAATCTTATAATTATTTCCTAAGTTCTTGTGTTTTTTTCTAATAGTTGGTCTGTAGATTTAGTTTTGCATTCTGTATTGATAATCATATCATCTGAAAATAATTCCATTTGATAATTAAGACTCTTTATTCTTTTCTTTATCTGTGGCATTGTCCAGTACAATTTCCACAAATGATATGTTAATTGATGATAAGGATATCAAGTGTCCATGAATATACTCTGACACTGGTAGACTATGTCTAAAATTTTACTATAAATAGGATTTTTCTTTAGTTATGTTATAGTCCTTCAAGGTTGCTTCTATACCTAGTTTTCTTAGTGTTTTTAAGATTATAAATGTGTTGAACTTTATGAAGTATTTCTTTTGTATCTATTGCGAAAATAATATCAACTCATTGATGTGTGATTACACTTATAGTCACTTTTTTCTGCAATAAACTCTACCTGATGTATTATATTTTTACCATGCTATTTCAGTTGATGAACAGATATCTTTTTATAATTTGTGGCTATGTTCATAAGTAAAATGGGCTTATACTATTCCTTTCATTTCTGACCTTATTGAATTTTGACCTTAAAGTTACTCTAACTTTATAAAATGTTGTAGGCAACTTTCTTTCTTTTTATGCTTTCTGAAACTATTTTTATAAGATAGGGCTTATCTGTTTCTTCATAGCAGACAACACTTTATTTATAAAGCCTTCTGGGATAAGGGCCTTTTCGTGGTTCCACAGTACCATGTCACATAATAAATAAGAAAGCATTTTTTACATTGAATTTTAATAAATGTGAAGCCAACTGTATAATGTTAAAGAGTATGTTATAGCTTTTAGGTATAGACTCACAATTAAGATAATAGTTACTTTTTGTATCAGTCTATATAATAGGTTATACAGAAACACACTGTGAAACTGTACAAGAAACAGAATAATGTGTTTGCTCTTAAGTCCTCTCTCTCATAACCTCTGTGCTTTTTATCCCCAGGACATACTGGATGGTTATTAAAGTCTCTGTGCTTCACCAGTCTTTCCTTCCTGTTTCTACACATCATTTTTCACATCACGTTGGCTAGTCTTGAAGCGCAGCACCACATTGCACCTGGCTACAACTGTGAGTATTATAATGTTTTCTTTTTTTGTATTACGTATGTGCATAATGAAGCTATGTGTCAGTACACTCATAGAAATATATGCAACAATTGCCATAAAATTTGTGGAAATTTTTGGTCATTTAGAAATTCATGCATCATATATATGTTTAATGAAGCATTGCTATGAGATTAAGTTTATTGATGAATCTTCAACATGTATTAGATGTCAGGTATGTAAGACAATATTATCGAAGTTATTGTAAGTTAATACTCTTTATTACCTCACTTAAGATTTGCATACAGTGCTTGTAGCTTATAGTACAGCTAGTTAAAAAATGCACAATTTCTAACATGGTAAATAAGAGTCTAAACGTTAAATAACATTATGTGAATTATGTGACAGTGACATCAATCCTGATCTGTAGCATAATATAAGATTTCTTAAGTTTTTATGAGAAAAATATAATGACACCTATGGCTTCTTTTTCAAATTGGAAGTTCTTTATTGGTATTCATAGGGAAGCAATATGTCTTATGCCCATTATATTTTTAAGTTATGATCTGAACAAGTTTATATATAATATATGTATCTATCTATCTATCTATCTATCTATTTTTTTATCTAGATAGTACTATCTTTCCAAAATTTACCTGTCATTGAATAAATCATACTTCAGTTTTATAGGATGTGTGATTGTCACTTGAAAAAAACAAAAGGATTTCCAGTATATGGAATGTAATCCATATGTTTCAAGTTAAACTTGAAGATACCTTGGAATATTTGAAATGGACTGTAAGAACAGTTTTAACTTGTCAGCTTATCCTGTTTGTGGGTTTGAAATTTCCTGAACTTTCATAAGCTCAAGTACAATATGAAGAAACCTATCCTTCCCTATTTAAAAAAAAGGGAGATCAAAATTCTTCATGAATCAAAGAGTCTTAGCTTAAATATAAGAGGTATTCTTTAGTAGAATTTGTATTCATAAGCTACCCATTATTCCTCATGATAACTTTTAGATATATGCACAAGTAAAGTTAAATTTATTTTGGCATGCTATTGAATTCGGAGTTCGTTTAATGACAATGTCTAGCAAAGTGATTTTTAAAATATAAGATTTATTTTTGAGATATGATTGTTGTCTTTTAAAATTGATATATAATTCACATACCATAAAATTCACCCACTTAAAGTATAATATTCACTGGTTTTTAATATTTTCAAAAAGTTATGCAACCATCATTACTGTCTAATTCCAAAATACTGTCATCACCCCCTAGGAAGCCTCATACCCACCCCCATTCCCTTCCCAAACATTCTTTTTTTTTTTTTTTGAGTTGGAGTCTCACTCAGTTGCCCAGACTGGAGTGCAGTGGCCGTTCCTGGCCACTGCAGCCTCAACCTGCTGGGTTCCCGCGATCCTTCTGCCTCAGCCTTCCAAGTAGCTGGAATTACAGGTGCGCGCTACCACACCTGGCTAATTTTTTTGATTTATTGTAGAGATAAGGTCTCGCCAAATTGCCCAGGCGAGTCTCAAACCCGTGGACTCAGGCAATTCACTCACCTCGGCCTCCCAAAGTGCGGGATTACAGGCTGAGCCATGGAGTCCGGCCCCAAACGTTCTTAAACAGTCCCTAATCTACCTTCTCTATTAGATTCACCTTTCTGAGCATTTAATCTAAATAAAGTTATACATTCTATTTCCTTTATGTTTGATTTCTTTTATTTAGCAAAATGTTTTCAAGATTTAGCCTTGTTGTAGCATGTATCAATACTTATCTTTTTTATGGCTGAATACTATTCAGTTATTAAGATGTGATCTTAATGTTTGATACAAACCAAACATCATCTCATTAAAATCTTGATAAGACACAGTGCTCAAATAATGGTATTTTGGTTATGGTATATTGATAAAGAACATTTATAATATTTGGCCAGGTTCAAATCTTTTTTTAACTTAGTAAAAATGTTAAAAGCAATATCTTATAATTTGTCTTAGCCAAAAATCCTTTGGATATATATATATTTTTTGAGTTGGAGTTTCACTCTTGTCGGTCAGGCTGGAGTTCAGCGGCACGCTCACAGCCACCGCAGCCTCCACCTGCAGGGCTTAGGTGATCCTTCTGCCTCAGCCTTCCAAGTAGCTGGAACTATAGACACATGCAGACAAGGTCTCACCAAGCTGCCCAGGCTGGTTTCAAACTCCCCGGCTCAGGCAATCCTCTCACCTCAGCCTCCCAAAGTACTGGGATTACAGACTGAGCCACTGCACCCGACCTGGATATTTCTTAACAAGGGACTACTGAGACCATAAGGAAGAATTTTACAACCAAATAAGAGACTTTTTTCAAAAACAGTGAGTTATTTTTTGCTAGAAGTATTTCATCATAAGACATATTGTATTATTTTTTGCTAGAAGTATTTCATCATATGACAGCTTATCAGATTTTCAAAATTTGAGTTTGTAAGTATCTATATTACTCATTTCTGCAAACAATTTTAGGTTGCTCAGTGATGTAAGAAGGACTACACTGGAGAATGTTAGATTAGGAAGTGAAGTTCATGGTCTCTTCTGACTTACAGAGTCTAGGTATTTCTATTTCAAAATGATGATATCCACAATTCTACAAAGACTAAAAAATATGTAATATGCATTGTTAAGCAACTTTCCCATCTCTGTATTTATAAATGTAATATTCTGTATATGTTATCCTTCATAAGGTATAGGCAGACAAACTTCACACACACACACACACACACACACACACACAGACACACACACACACACACACACGTATTTTCTTGCTTTGACTCCTCCTTCTTAGGTAAGGATTCAAAGTACTCTGACGCTTTAGGTGTGACCTACACTAATATCAAGCAGAGGTTTCCCAATGGTGAAAGAGGGGGTCATCTCTTCCTAAGCCTTCCTTGCCAAGCCAGTCTTGAGGAGCTAGGTTGGCCTCTCCTAATCACGCTTCCTAAATATTTAGGTTTCTTGATACCATGATATTCCTAGGTCTCTGTCAAAGATATTTTTTTTCATGAACAAATGCCCTCTACTGGTATTCTTTAGTGCAGTATACCTTGAGTATGTCACAGGAGAATGTCTTTCCTTTCCTTTCTTTGATGTCTCCAGGTGAAAGCTCAACTCTGTTTCACAAAGAACCAGTTTAATAGACGTCATGGTAGTCAACTTTATTTCTGCAAAGTTAAACTCCAATTTGAAGCTTATTTCTATAAAAATTAAAGTTTCAATGTGAAGTTTTAGTATTTTTGATGAAGTAACCAATAGAGAAAGGATATGTTAAAGACTGAATTTAAAAAGAAAGTTGAGTTCTTTACTTCCAGTCATAGCCACCTTGGAGGTGAATTTATAGAAATCATAAATTTCTCTGAAAAACTAGTGACGCGTGCAATAGCATTGGCTCATCAGGTATTGCAGATTTTTTTGGTTCAGTTTTATGTGTAGCATTTAAAATTAATACATTCTTGAAAAAGGATAAAAGAAAAGAACAAACAAACTTCAGAGCTTTGCAAACTAGTTTAGTCCAAGATTGACACAGACCAGGTTTTCAGCATTTTTTAATGATCAAGTTATATAAACTTTTGAAAATACTGTTAGGGTGGGTAATGGAAACACTGACTTTTAACTTAGAGTTGACTTCACTTTACTAATGTTATTGTTTCTCAAGCATTTAAAGTTATGATTATACCATCAGAGTTGTAAACACAAACTCAGTTATTTTGATATCCCAAATTTGAAGTTTATCCTTTTTTGGCATCTGCATATATAAAGTACAATTTCAATAAAAAGACAAAAACTATCTTGGCCATCAGTGTTTGAATGTTTTTTCTATGTGCAAGGCATTGGTAAATTAAAATTAAAACCCAGACAAGTCAGTTACCCGATCCTATTCAAGTGATATTCAAATTCAAGACCACCAAGTGCTCATTTGTATGTGTTTAATTTTCTTTCCCTAACTATTTCTTGTCCCCATTGTTGAAAAAGATCCCAGCATTTCTTAAGAATCTACAACATATGTTTGGGGAGACAACAGTAGCATTTATAAATATTGAGTCATTGAAAGTTCTTGTTCCTCCAGAGTCCTGCGAATATTAACTGGCAGTAATAAAGATTTTTTCAAACCACCCTATTTAGATTTTGACTAGTTGGCAGGTTTATTAAAGGTGCCATTGTGCAGAAATGAAACTTAATACTCCCTTCCCTCCCCCCCCTTTTTTTCATTTCCAAAACCGTGTTCTTATAGGTAGGTGAGGAGTCGATGGGACAGGGGAGACCTCTGTAAATTTTGCTCAAACATGTGTTGTGCCGCTTACTAAAATATTTTCATTCCATCAAAACTATGCTACTTAAATAAATGTAAACCCGGTTTCAATTATGTCATTGCATATTACATAGAAGTAGCTTGTGTGACTCCGTGTTAGATGTGTGGCAGTGTTAGTGAAATTTCAAGGCTGGTCTGGATTCTTGTTCAATCAAAGCATGCTATTGATTGAATGAAACCTTTAGGTTCTAAACTATGTAGAAAAATTTCTGATAAAAGCTACTAGTGGTAGAACATCGACTAATTGTAAGGCTCCAGTGATTTTTGTATTTCTTTCCAATTACTGACTCCTTTCTTCTTGTTACAGATGGGCTTTGCTATTCTTTAAGCAAGGCACTCTCTGTACCTGTGTATATTGTCCTTTTTCATATTCTAAACAAGTCTTGAGGGTGGGTGGGACTGTTGCAGCTGGACAGCTGTGCTCTACGTGCAGTCACTGGCCTGCTGGGGAGGTGAGTGGGAGCTTGCGTGGTCAGGCTCAATCCAGCTGGAGACCGTGGAGTCATTTTATTTACATAAAGAGGCTTGTCTGTTGGCCAAGCCTTGCCCCTGGTTGGGCTGTGTCTTTGTGTAGTCCCTCTTTTCCAAGGGGCTGCCTTTTACTTGAGTGAATGCAGTGCCCACTCTGCAGGTGGCGTTGGGCAGGGATTGTAATGAAGAAGCAGACACTGACAGAACAAGTGAGCTGCACAAAACCACAGTGCTTCCCAGCTGGAGTCTGAGCACTGACCTGTCTGGCTTTCTGCTCTCCTTCCTCTTTTACTTACCTGCTTATTGATCATAGGTTCAATATTGTTTTCTCTATTGCACTTCCTAGGACTTTGGATAAGTCTAGTTTCAAAGGACTTAATTAAATAAGAGTTTCTGGAATTTAGTCCATGATTTTCCCTTGTTTGGGTATCTGTCCTTATAATTAATCAAATATTGTATCTGCTTCCTTCAATTGCAGCATTCAAAGTTAGATTTGATTTCTCCTAAAATTTAACCCTCTCAGATGAGTTGCTTTTCTCCCATGGTGCGGGGCATTTAGATTTTGTGTTGTCTCATTCTGAGAGCACATGAAACTTGGCACAGATGTCTACTGACCAAGAGGTTAGGATAAGCCTTAATAGTGTTGTTTCTGATGCACTTCTATCTTCAAAACATATGAAGCTTTCAATGCTAAGAACAAATGTATAAAGCATCCACACGTGACAAAAAGACAGAGACAGACATGGTCTGGCAGTTCAGCATCCAATCCTGATGGTTGTGAGTCAGATGCACAGAGTGAGCTCCTGCTGGTACCAATGCTGACGTGTTGCTTGGCACAAGTAGCTGTATACATCACCCAGCACTTTGCTATCATTAGTTGTATTAAATTGGAGATGAACTCCCAGGTCTACAGAGTCATCCGGTGGATCCAGCCTCATAAAAAGTATTCCTTGGCCTAAGGAAATTCTGTATTTTAATTTTTCATATTGGAGACAATTAATGCTGTAAAAAGCATAATGGGAGACATAAAATGTAAAAGCAAGTTCACACCCCGCTTTATTTGAGTTGTTTTTAAAAATCACTTTCTGCCACCTGCTTTCTTGTGAAAGCAGATCTGTGAGGTGGTGTCTGGGAAAGTCTTGATTCTTCTCTTCTTCTCTCCCTGCTCTTTCCATCTGCTGACTCATCTGGGCACCACGGACAGCCCCTTTCCTCTCCTTAGACCAGCTTCCTAGAATCAGGTATCGTCCCTCCATAAAACAATTTTTAAAAACTGGTCCAGGTTGTCAGTCTCCTACAGGTCACCTGTGTCAGGAATGATTAGGGCTCCATAGCCTAACGTTCTCCTAACTAAAGTAGTCTAAAAGCATGTGGATCATACATGCACCTTCCAGTCACTTTTTACTGCCAAAAGCTAGAAAGAGGCAAATATCCAGTTACAAGAGTTCTCTTTCAGCATTGCTCCCATCCAGAGCCAACTGATCATCAATGGGTCTTCAAGTGAAATAGCCTTGCCCACTACGCAGACCGTCAGGCTACATCTAGGCTGGCATTTGCCTAAGAGAATCAGTGGATGGAAGGTGAAGTTCATATTCTTAGAATCATGGGGAAAAAGTCATTTTTACTGCCAAAAGCTAGACAGAGGCAAGAAGGTGAACTGAGGAGTGGCACGGCATCACATGGAGGGGAAACACTCATCTGGATGAGAAACCCTTGGGCCAATGTGTGTCAATATCTTGATTTACCTTGGAGTAACAGTCAGATCTCTTTTTATTGTGAGAAATAATTTTCATGAGAATTTTCTATACTATTTAATACATGAGTAAATTTAAAATCTTTGGTAACTATGGCCTAGTTACTGATCTCGGTGCCTCAGTTTTCTCTGTGAAGGCTGTGTATACAGTCCATGCCCTTAGAACTGTTCCTGGCCTATAGTAACTGTTCTATTAGTATGTTACTGTTGTTCTTTTTTTCCTTCTTTCTTTCTTTTTTTTTTTTTTTTTGAGTTGGCATCTCACCCTGTCGCCCAGGCTGGAGTGCCGTGGTACACTTATGGCAACCGCTGTCTTGACTTGCTGGGCTCAGGCAATCCTTCCACCTCAGTCTTCCAAGGAGCTGGAACCACAGGGACGCCCCACCATGTCTGGCTAATTTTTTAAAAAAATTATTGTAGAGACGAGGTCTCACTAAGTTGCCCAGGCTAGTCTTGTACCTCTGGGCTCAGGCAATCCTCTTGCCTCTGCCTCCCAAAGTGCTGGGATTACAGGCATGAGCCACCACGCCCAGCTACTGTTGTTCTTGTTGTTGCTATTATTAGAGAAGTCATATTTCTTTCCCAAGCTCATACACAACTGCAAGGTAGTAAAAACAACACTGAAGCAAATCCTGTCTCCAAATTATACACAGTCATGTTGATGGAATTTAGAAATTATGAAACTTGCGTGGTACCAAATAATTCTCTGTGACAGTCTTTGTCTCAGCTTCTTACTAATGCTGTTATATTCGGATTTATGCCTACTCTATGCTATGTGGTTTGAATCCCAAGTAACAGGGCTAAATGGAGCTGGTTGGATGGTGGCATCAGTGGTGTATATCTTTCAGGCCCCTGTTTCCTCCTTTCAGCAGTTCCCTGTCTTCTCAGCAACCTCCCCTTTGGTAATTTTCACTCCACATTTCCCACAGGTCTGTCCTGGACTTCTGAATACTTTATGGCCTTCTTCTCACACCCCCATCCTCCTGAAAGCTTGTTGTCCAACCCTATGGCACCTAGTTCACAGACATAGACAATAAATTCGCTATGTGTTACGTTTTCTATACAGTAGAACTTTTTAAAGAAAGAAGCAAAGGATGGAGAGTTAGAAGGAGAAGGAATTGATATTTTTGTGCAAAGTAAACGAATGCTATGCTCTTATTATCTCATTAATTCTTGCAATGTTTTTTAAAAGTTGGTGGATTTCACTAGTATATACTGATGGGCAAAGTGAGGCTCAGAGGCAGAAAGTATCTCACCTTCAGTTACTCATTAGTCAGCAATAGAGCTAGAAATGAAATTTGGGTCTCCTGGATGCCACAGTCCACATGTTTTCCAATACACTTTGCACACCATAAGTGTGATGGGGAGATTTCTATGAATGATTGGCCTTTGGTTAATTAGATTTTGAGGAGTAGATAATAATAATAATAGGACATGACAATTTTGGAGGTTGTGCTGGGTGAGAGAATAGTTAGTCTGATATACTGATGTTAGTTGAAATGTTATGGTTGGAAGTGACTTGATATGCTTTACTTGGTAAGTGGTATTGACCTTTAAAAATATATTCACCTCTGTGAGAGAGTCACAGGGACATTTCAGGAACTGCCTGACTAAGGAGTCTGATGCGTACTTACCATCAGGGATGTGTGTTTCCAGCCTTTCTTGAGCCTACCTTCCCTGCCACTTCCCATAAGGTGCATTCTGGGTCAACTTGCTAATGACTAAAGTCTTCTGATCTGTGATGGATTTTAACCTTCTTTAAAATCTGAGAAAATTGGAGGGGATTTTCCTGAAGATGGAAATCAGTCAGTAAATAAACGAGAATATATGGGATGCCTTTTGATGTGCAGAAATCTGTCCCTTAAATGTGAGTCCCTGAGTTCCTGTATCCCGAGACTGTGTCCAAAACTACACATGCATAGTCTAATCCTTTCTTTACATGGTACCTTTTAAATACATGAAGATAGCTGTGATGCCACATCTCAGTATTTCTTCAGGTATAGTCTGAGGCCCTCATCCTCTGCTATCTGTCCAGCTTGGTCAGTGTACCTTGCCACCTACCTGGTAAGATAGGTCAGTGCTTGGTCAGTGGAGTAACCAGGACCCGATTAATGCCAAACATTGAGGAGCTAGGGCTTTCCTTGTTACTGGTACCTATCTTTCTTCTCATCTCATCTTCTAAATTGGTTGTCATACGGTTGATTCCTGCAGATGTTTTCTGAGCTGAAATATCAAGTCTATTGCTTGTGAAATCTCATTTGTATTTCTGTGAAAGAAGCCATGCTCCTATCTTTGACTTGGGATTTTGATTCTGCCTGTCTACAGAGCTTTCTTTACCTCATTTTCATCTCAGCCCTAAATAGGGCAAAATTTCTAGAGTCTCTGGCACAGATCAAGCACTCCAATGAGTCTTCATTTTCCTTGTTCTTGTTCCTGCCTCACCATATCTGATACCCATCTTTATGTGTGTGTTAAACATCTTTTTAGGAGGGAGGAAAAATATGGCAGCAGAACCAGTTAGACTGTGCAAGTTTCTGTGTGAATGAGTAAGTGTGTGGATGAATTTTCATGTGTGTTTGTAAGTGGTCATGTGAGTGGCTGACTGAATGGAGACTCGGGAGCAAGTGGCCAGGGCTCTCTGGATAAAACTACTGGTGCTGACAGCTGCTCTGCTTGGACCCTAGCACCTCCTGAGAGGCAAAAACTGAGTGTCATTTTCTAAAATTAATAAACCTCTTCCCGGGGAGAAACTTCCAGGAGCGATGGCCATTGCCAGACCACCACAGCACCAGGCCGAACACTGGCATTGACAGTAGTGGAGGGAGTGCAGCAAGGAAGCCGGAGGTAGATTCCCACTCAAGAAGATGAAATAGGCATCCCACCACCATCTTGAATACTGGGCAGAGAAGTGCTCCGGCTTGCTCACCATGGAGCAAAAGACCCACTCTCTGTGACTTGTGGGTTAACTACTCAGGAGTTGATTGTGACCCAGAGGGAATATCCTAAAAGCACAAACTTCAGAGGGACAGGATAAGTAAGGAAACTCAGGTATCCCATCTCCTATCCTGATTCAGCCACGGGACAAAGAGTGTGACCAGAAAAGGACAAGAAAGACCCCCCCAAGAAATCAGCAGTGAGTCCTGGACTGACCCAACTCCCTTCTCCCCCGCAGTCCTCTGAATGTCAGACCCATATGGCTGGGCCATGATGGACAGGGATGAACCCAGGTGGAGTCTGGACAGCACCCATGATAGGAGGACTCTACTCTGGGATGAGCCTGGCTGAGGCACCCACTGCTAGCACCTGGGGAGGAAACAATCCCACACCTCCCCACTGAGGGTAGCCACCTGACCTTACAAGAGGGGAGGGGAGGACTGTCACTCCACCTGACTGCACTGCCCCCAAATCTCCCCCAGGCCACATGCCAGGGAGATTGTGAATGAGCCAGCAGTCCCACAGGAGACGGCAGGCAGGCTTGCCTGCAAGCAACTGAGAGAAATAGTTATAGAACCTGCCACAAGAAGGTGATTGGTGCCCAGAATTTCTTTTTTGTTCTTCTTCTATTTTGGTTTAGTGTGTGTGAATGTGTATGTGAGGTTTCAATTTGAATTCCCCCCCTTTTGTTTTCTTCTTCTTCTTCTTCTTCTTCTTCTTCTTCTTCTTCTTCTTCTTCTTCTTCTTCTTCTTCTTCTTCTTTTTTTTGTGTGTGTGTGCGCATGTTTGGTTTTCCTGTTTTGTGTGTGTGTGTGTTTTCTTTTCCATTGTTTTTGGTTTTTGCTTATTTTTTTTTGTTGTTGTTTTCTTTTTGTCTTTTTTGTTGTTGTTGTTTTTGCTTTTGTTTTTCTGTGGTTTATTTTATTTTTTATTATTTCTGTTTGTTCTACATCATTCAACTCTTCCCTGTTCTCCTCATTGCTGTTACTTTATCTTGGACTCAGGAGGTACACACATGTACCCTTTGCATCACCATATACAGTGGTGGTGAGGAGTGGGTCACAGGAGGTCCATACATCAGTCAGTGAACGTTGTAGCTTGCAAGTAGTTTCTGAATCCTAGCTCCCCATCCTCCACCTTATTGGGCTCTCAAAACTACAAGAAACAGCAAAGCTTCCACCTCCAGCCCTGTTTCAAAATAGAACAAATTCAGAGGCTCTGATCAGGGTAGAATAGAGGGTTGAGCAAACAACAGAAGTGAAAACCCCCACTCACTATCACTGAATAATGGAATTAAAGAGAAAAGAAAGAGCTCTGTCACAAATGAGGAAAAATAAATGGAAGAATGCAAATAAGTCCCAAAGTACCAAAGAGGCAATAACCAAAAAATCAGACCACAGATCCCAAACAATGGAAATTATCAGTCTGGCCCCAGAATGCAATAGGGATTAAGGAGTGTTTGAAAAGATTGATTAAGACTCAAGAAGGACAAGTTGCAACACTGAAAGAACTTATAACAGAGATTTTAGCCATTAAAAAAACTTTATCCAGGACATAAATAGCAAGACGACAGGCATGGAAAGCAGAATCAACCAAGAGATTCTCAGAGATTGAATATCAAAACATGCAATTTACCTGATCTGTTAAAAACATAGAAAGAAAATTCAGAAAGAAAGAACAAAGCCAGCAAGAGAGATGTGATCATATCAAAAGGTCAAACTTTTGTCTGATTGGTATCCCAGAAGAAGAAAGAGAAATGGAGAATGCCTTGGAACAAGTATTACAGGAGGTTATCCAAGAAAACTTTTCCCATCTCACCAGAGATGTGACCATCCAAACACAAGAGATTCAGAAAACTCCTTCAGGACATCAAATGAGAAGACTAACCCCTAGACACATGGTAATTTGCCTACACAAAGTATAAAAGAAAAAACCTTAAAGGCAGAAAAAGAGAAAGGTCAGACTATCTACTGGGGAAGACCAATCAGAATAACTGCAGACTTATCAGGAGAAACACTACAAGCTAGAAGAGACTAGAGTTCAATTTTCAAAGTCAAAAAAGATAAACAATTTTAACCAAGAATTTCCTACCCAGCAAAGCTCAGCTTCATCAGCATTGGAGAATTAAAAATACTTCCCAGACATCCAATCTCCTAAAAGATTATGCTACTCCAGACCAGCTCTACAGGAGATGCTCAAGATGATATTAAGTACAGAAGAAGAAGAAGAAGAAAAAAGAAATAACAACCTTACATTTCCCATGAATACAGGAAAACAGAATCAACACAACACACTTTGCAGCTGCAAAATTGAAAACACACACATCAACCCAAAGTTAAAAGTAAGCAAAACAGCCTTATAAGAGTCTCATGACAAGGATAAACCCTCACATTTTAATAATGTCAATGGATTAAATACACCACTGAAAAGAATAAAATGGTAAACTAGATTTTTAAAAAACTCGACTCAACAATATGTTGCCTCCTGGAAACACATCTCACTACAAAGGATGCCCATAGACTCAAAGTTAAAGGATGGAAAACAAACTTTCAGGCCGATGGAAAACAAAACAAGGTGGGAGTCATGATTTTAATATCAGAGAAAACAAACTTCAAGCTATCAAAAAATTAAAAAGACACGGAAGGGCATTACATAATGAAAAATGTTCAATCCATCAACAAGAAATATCAATCCTAAATATAAATGCACCCAACACAGGAACACTTGAATTCATAAAGCAACTACTAAGTAAACTGGAAAAGGATGTTGACTCTAATACTATGATAACTGGGGACTTAAATACCCCACTAACTACCCTAGATAGATCGTTGAGGCAAAAAAATCAATAAGGAGATACAGAACTTTAACTTGATACTTGACCAAATGGACTTAGTATATACCTACAGAACACTCCACCCAACAACTATGGAATATACATTCTACTCATAGCCACATGAAACCTACTCCAAGATCTACCATATCCTCAGTCCATAAATAAAGCATAAACAAATTCCATAAGATAAAAATACTACCATGCATTTTCACAGACCACAGTGGAATAAAAATAATTATTGCCACCAACAAAATTCCCCCCAAACCCACAAAGACATGGACACTAAAGAGCATGATGCCCAACAACTCCTGGGTCAACACAGAAATCAAAACAGAGATTAAAATTTTCTTAGAAACAAATGAAAACAAAGACATATCTTACCAAAACCTCTGGGATGCCATGAAATTAGTACTAAAAGGGGAGTTTAAATATCTACAAACACATTTTAAGAAAATAGAAAGATCACAAGTCAACAGCCTAACAAATTACCTAAGCGAGCAAGAAAAGCAAGACCACCAAAACCCTAACTTCAACAGAAGAATCCAGATCACCAAAGTAAAAGAAGATAAAAATATCATAGAAAAAAAATCAGTGAAACAAAAAGTTGGTTCTTTGAAAGGATAAACAAGATTGATGGATTCCTAGCAAGAATGATCAAGAAAAAGAGACAAAAAGTCCAAATAAACACAATCAGAATTATAAAAGATCAAGTCAAAACCAATCATGAGAAATACAAAAGATTATCAGAGATTATTATACACAACTGTATGGAAACAAATTTGAAAACCTAAATGAGATAGAGGAGTTTCTGATATCACACAACCTCCTCTTGAAACAAGAAGAAATAGAAACCCTAAACAGACCAAAAACAACCCAGGAAATTGACCCTTTCATAATAAAACTACCTACCAAAAAAAGTCCTAGACCAGAAATTTTCCAGTGGAATTCTACAAAGCATACAAGGAAATGCTGATACCAATTCTACTGAAAGTAATGTAGGCAATCGTGAAAGATGGAACCCTCCCCAAATCATTTTATGATGCTAGCATTACACTAATACCCAAACTGTTCAAACACCCAACAAAGAAAGAGAACTATGGGCCAACATCCCTGATGAACATAGGTGCAAAAATTCTCAACAAGATTATTGCAAATTGGATCCAACAACACATCTCAAACATCATCCACTATGACCAGGATGCAGGGCTGGTTCAACATCTGCAAGACCATACATGTAATTAAATGCATCAGCAGATGTAAAAACAAGAACCATGTGATTATATCATTAGATGCAGAAAAGGCTTTTGACAAAATCCAGCATCACTTTTTGATAAAAACCCTTGAATACCTAGGTATAGAGGGAACATACTTCAAAATAGTATGTCATCTACAATAAACCCACAGGACAGATTGGGAATTTTCATTTCCCCTGAAAATTAGAACAAGGCAAGACTGCCCACTCTCACCTCTCCTATTCAACATAGTATTTGAAGTCCTAGCTAGAGCAGTCAGACAAGGGAAGGGTATCAGGGGTATCCTAATAGGAAAAGAGAAAGTTAAACTATCTCTCTTTGTAGACAATATGATCCTATACCTGGAAAACCCAAGGGATTCTGTCAAAAACCTCCTTGCACCAATAAAGGACTTTGGTAAAGTGTCAGGGTATAAAGTCAACAAGCATAAGACAGTCACATTTTTATACACCACAATAAATAGGCAGGGAACTAAATTGAAACTGCAATCCCATTCATAATATATTGCCAACAAACAAATGAAATACCTTGACATCGCCCTAACCAGAGATGTGAAAAACCTTTACAATGAAAACTACAAAACACTACTCAAAGAAATGAAAGATGACACAAACAAATGAAAACATATTTCATGCTTATGGATTGGAAGAATCAATGTTGTTAAGATGCATAACTACCCAAGGCAATCTACAGATTCAATGCTTACTCATTAAATTACCATTGTCATTCTTCTCAGACCTGGAAACAACAATACAGAATTTCATATGGAAACAAAAACAACCACAAATATCCAAAACAATCCTTAGCAAAAGAAACAAAGCAAAAGGCATCACACTTCCAGACTTTAAACTTTGTTATAAGGCTACAATAATCAAAAGAGTCTGATAGTGGTACAAGAACAGGCATATAGACCAATTGAACAGAATTGAGATTCCAGAAGCAAAACCTTGATTTCTCAACCAACTCATCTTTGAAAGCTTCCACCAACAACCACTGGGGAGAGGAGTATCTTTTCAGCAAATGGTGCTGGGAAAATTGGCTGACTACATGCAGAGGAATGAAACAGGACCCCTACCTATCACCATACACAAAAATCAACTCCAAATGGATCAAAGACCAAAATGTAAAACCTCAAACTATAACAATCTTAGAAAACGGAGGTGACATCCTAACAGAAGTTGGAATAACCAATTCCTGATCAAAACCAGATGCCCATGCCACAAAAGATAAGATAGACAAGTGGGACCTTATCAAATTGAAAAGGTTCTGTAAAGCAAAAGAAACCATCTAGAGAGTGGAGAGACAGCCCACAGAATAGGAAAAGATAATTGCCAACTGTATATATGACAAAGCCCTAGCACCCAAGATCTGCAAGGAACTCAAACATGCGGAAAGGAAAAAAACCCAAACAGTCCCATTAAAAAATGGGTAAAGATATGAATAGATACCTCTTAAAAGAAGATATACAAGATGAATTAGTCTGCTGGTAGGAATGCAGACTAATTCATCCCCTATGGAAAATATTGTGGTGATTTCTAAAAGAACTAGAAATTTCCTTTCCATATGACCCAGCAATCCCCCTTCTGGGAATACACCCAGAGGAACTCAAATAATTCTACCAATAGATATCTATGCACACATGTTTCTTGTAACACAGTTCACATTAGCAGAAACATGGAACCAACTGTGCTACCCATCGAAACTGTACTGGATAGAGGAAAATGTACATATACACGATGGAATATTACGCAGTCATAAAGAAGGACAAAATTATGGACTTTGCAGAAACTTGGATGGATTTGAAGTCTTATCATACTCCCTGATCTATTTCAGAAACGAAGAACTGAGTACCACATGTTTTTATTCATAAGTAGACCCTGAACACCTATCATATACTACAAAAAAGGGATTGGCAGTAGCGGGACTTTCCAGGGGATGGGGGTGGCACATGATCCCCTGGCAAAGTGAGGTCCAATGGGGGGCCCAAAACTTTATCTGTCTCTAAACCACTTATGTATGCAATCCTGACTTGTGCCCCACAACTTTAAAATTAAATTAAATTAAATTTTAAAAAAAGAATGAAAAAATAACAGTTGTGGAAAGCAGTGAGGAACCTATATCCGTGTGTGACTATGGCACTTCTTAACAGGCACAAACTCACCTTAAGAGCAAAGAGAATCAGTCAACTTGGCTCAGTCACAAAACCTCAGTGCTGATGGGAAACATGAATATTTAAGTGTGGTCAAGAGTCTGCTATTTAGAATATAAAATCTATGAGAAAGGGATTTTCTTTTTGTCCCCTGTGCTGTGACCAGCATATAGAACAATGACTGACACAAAAGTAGGGGTTCAATAAATACAAGGAATGAATGAATAAATATGTATTCTCAGTCAAAACAAAACCAAAAATGAAAACATTTTAGTTGTAAGATTTGCTCTAAATCAGTAATGATCATAACTTCAATGCTTAATTCTCCATTTTGTTCCAGGCACATTTTATTTAGATCTCAATTTTGTACCATAATCCTACAAGGTCCTTGATATTTTGCACATTAGAAGATAAAGAGACTTAAAAGCAACACAAGAGTTCAACTGTGCTTTGCTTTTAAAGGGGGAAATCACACAGGGTCGCCCAGGGAGTGTGCTAGGTTCTTGCACAGCCATGTGCATGCAGGGTATGGGCTCACCTGGATGGGGAAAAGAGCTGCAGGGATGCTGTGTTTCTATACTTCTCTCCACATGGTTGTCATCTCCAGCCTCCCACTACTAATTCCAATAGGCTTCCTATTGCCTGGCCATATCTTTGCTCATGTTATTCCCCTGGGAAAATGTTCCTACCCACATCCCCAGTCCTGCACTCCTCTGCCATGCCCATCCTTCACTCCTGGCTACTTCCTCCAAGAAACCCAAGCTAATCCCCCCAGGTGGACATGGTCAGGTGCCTTTGGGCAGCCCAAATACCCCAAGTATCAGTCGTTGAGTTTGCTTTTTAAAATCATTTATTATAGAGTTGTGGGGTACAAGTGAGGTTTTACTCCATAAGTAGGCTGCATGCAGGTGAAGTTTGGGCTACATGCAGGTGAAGTGAGGGTGGCCCTCACTCTTCCCAATAGTGGACCGGGTACCCATTGTGTTGTCATGTGCCATGACCATCTTCCTTCCCTCCCTCCCTCCCCTGGCAGTGCCCAATGACTGCCAGTCCCTACCTTGTGCTAATATGACTAGTGTTCAGGGTCCACTTATGAGTGAGAACATGCAGTATTCAGTTCTTTGTTTCTGTGAAACATCACTAAGTATGATGGTCTCCGATTGCATCCAAGTTGTTCTAAAGGCCATGATTTTGCTCTTCTTTATGACTGCATAATACTCCATCACATGTATATTTATATATATATATATACCACATTTTCTTTTCCAGTCCACTTTCAATGGGCAACAGTGTTGGTTCCATGTTCTTGCTATTGTGAATAGTGCAGCAATAAACATGTGGGTGCAAGTATCTTTTGGGTAGAGCAATTTATGTTCCTCTGGGTATATTCCCAGGAAAGGGATTGTTCGATCATATGGAAGATCAATTTTTAGTTCTTTTAGGAATCACCACACTGCTTTCCACAGAGACTGAACTAGCTTACACTCCCACCAACTGTAGAAATGTTCCCTTTTCTCCGCAGCTGAATCTGAATGCATCCTACCTTGTCTGATCTCAAAAGCTAAGAAGGGTTGGACCTGATTAGTACTTGGATGGGAGTCCAGTCACTGAATTTTTCATGTTGTGTTATAATCACTGATTTTATATGTCCTCCCATTAGAATAGGATCAAATCGAGTGTAGAAACTCTCATGTTTTATTTATTTTTGTAACTTGAGCACCTACTACAGTGGCTAACGTATACTGCCAAATAATTGGAGAATAAATAAATGAATTAATAGCAGCCAAAAATGAAGTAAAGGTGTGACAAAGATGAAATCTAATGACTCGCTTGCTTTGCTGTGTGATGAATTCTCTGTGGAGTCCTCACCTCCTAGGCCTGGTCTGAGCCATCTACAAGAGCAGCTAAGTGTACCAATGTCTTTTTGTGGCCAGGAACTCTGTCCCTCACATCTGGTTGCTGGGTGCGTATCGAAAATCGTATTCAGATAGTTGTTCCCACTTCTCTTTTCAGTTCCTGAGAAAATATGGGGCATGTTTTATTTCTCTTTAAAAATTATTTATCAAATAAAGTTACTTGGTATTTATTTCATCTGGAAAAGAAAATTTGTGTTTCCGTTTGGATTTGGGCAAATTCAGAGAAGTAGTGAGGTCAAAAGAGGAGAAAGGGTGTCACAGGGTGCAAGGTGTGTTTCAGCCAGGGGACCTCACTAATAATAAGGGAGGACAGAGGAGCCCTGAAATGAGGACCAGTCATGCCATGGCCCTCACACTCATGTGCTCCCCACCCCATACCCACCAGTCTTTGCTGTAAGATAAATCACAGAGCAGGAAGTTTAAAATTATTCGGGATTGATTTTGTTTGCTTAAATAACAATCTCTCTAACCTCAGTTTCATGATGCAGCATTTCTAGTGTAAATTATTTACAATAAAAGCACTAAAGCAAGTCTGTGTGGTGTGGGAGTAAACTCAACCTCAAAATTATAGGAGGACAGCATAAAGCCATAACTGTATGCTTTCAGGTTTATGGTTTGATGGAAGGATATTTCAAGGGCATAATGGAGGCAGCAGAATTGGGCTAACTATAGTCATAACATTCTAGAATATTAATTGTATGACAAAAGTTTGGTTATTCTTCAGACTTACAAAACTGGTGTATATTTTAGGACTTAGGTATGTGTGTTCATAAGTAAAAAAAATGTTTTTTTCTATAATCAGAAGTTTGGATTTATATCATTCTTGATTTTTAGGATGAATAATATATTTTAGGGATCTAGAATCTTGGCAAAGCAGTTGCTAATTCATGCCTTACATTAATTTTGTGAGACACTTAAACATTTCCTGGTGATTTGTGCTGCAGAATATGGATATATATATAAAATTAATATTAAAAAATTACTACAAAAGTATTACAATGCCTGTATAGACAAATGTATTGCATATTGATCTGCCATTTATTTTTTGAAAAATTATTTGCTTGCAAATGTTAATGATGTTATTGATGATTATTGTTTTAATTTTTTTACCTTGCATTGTTATTTAGACTACAATGTCTCATTTTTTAAGAGGCCTAATTCTTGAGGAGCCAAAAACAATCATCAAGAGGCCGTACAGTGAAGTAGGATTTGGTAGCTGAAGTCCAGCAGCTCCCATGTGGTGTTTGTATCTTCCCAGCTGCCGACAGATTATAATAAAAACCAAAGCATACATGACATAAACCACATTAATCCAACCAAGGTGGGGGGTGCATGGATTTTGTTCATTTTTAGTTTTCTGAATCAAGAGGAAGATATTTTCTTTGAAATTTCATGTTTATTTTTATAGACATTTCTCAGAAAGTATTATTTGTATTTTATTTCTTTCATTAAAAAATTTGGAAGATTGTTTTTGTGGGTTTTGTTTTTTTGAGTCAGGGTCTCAATCTGTTGCCCAGGCTGGAATGCAGTGGCACAATCATGCTTCATCGCAGCCTCAAACTCCTGGGCTCAAGTGACCTTCCAGCCTCAGCCTCCTGAGTAGCTGAGACTACAGGAGCATGCCACCACAACTGGCTAATTAAAAAAAATTTTTTTTATGTAGAGACATGGTCTTACTATGTTGCCCAGGCTGATCTGGAACTCCTGGGTTTAACAATCCTCTCTCCTCGGCCTCCCAAAGTTCTGGGGTTACAGTTATGAGCCACTGCCTCTAACCTTAAAAGATCATTATATTTAAATTACAATGATGATATTTACATCTCACGTTGTCAATTTTGGTAATATGTTTCCAAAAAGTGGGTACTACACAACCATAAAGAAAATTAGATTTAAGTAATTCAGATGATTTGTAATCCCACAATACTGTCACATATTAACTTATTTGAAAACTATTAATGAAATGATTGTGCATTTACACTATTAGGTACTTTGCCTACAGTGGCCAACAGATATCACAGACTTTTCAGCCCTGCAGCAGAAGGTGAAAGGTGTTCAAATAAAAGAACAACAGATATGGAGTTTGATGTAATGCTGTCATTGAGGGTACACAACAAACTATGGAAATATGCAAAATAAGTACCTACTTTAGTCCAGAGTTGGAAGACTTGAAGTAGAAAACTAAAGGCTAAAGTATATTTCATCTTGTCCAAAAGAAAGTAGGGAGACCATTTCCTTCTTGAGGCAAAGCAAAAACAAAGAATCAGATGCAAGAGCTATTATAGTTGAAGTATTGGGAGGAGAAATCCAGTAGGACTGGTACAAGAAATGTGGGATTAGAAGTGGCCAGCAATGTTAAGTACGTACTTTCACTGTGGAAAACAATCTGGTAATTCTTGCAAAAATTAAATTTAGGACTTCCATTTGATCTAGCAATTTTACTCCTAGGTATATACACAAAATAATTGAAAACGGGTGTTCATACAGATACTTTTCTCACAAGTGTTCCTAGCAGTACTATTCACACTAGTGAAAGTGTAGAAACAATTCAAATATCCAGAGTACTGGTAAATGCTACAGCATGTACGAACCTTGGAAACATGATGCTGAGTTAAGAAGTCAGACACAAAAGTTCACACATTTTATGATTCCACTTAGATAAAATACTCAAAATAGGAAAATCCATAAGAGACAGAAAGCTGATTTGTGGTTTCCAAGGGCTGTGGTAAGGTTGAGTGGGGAGCGATTACTTGGGTATGGAGTGTTTTTCTGGACTAATGGAGATATTCTGGAACTTGATAGACGTGCTATTCGCACAGCATGGTGAACGAGTGCTGCCGTCTATTTGGGAGAATACCACTGAATTGTTCACTTTCAAGTTGTTAATTGTGTAGTATGTGAATTTCATCTTAGCAAGGGAGTCAGGAAGTTGGACCATATTCACTCAAATCTCATCAGCACTTGAGTAAAGCATTTTTGCTAATTTGATAGATTTTAAATGACTCAGAACTTCTTTAAAAATAATTAATTGTTAGTGAAGACAAATATTTGTCCATGTGTTTACTATTTGTATTTATTTTTATGGAATATTTGCTCTTATTGTTGCTTATATTCTCTGTAAAAATATATACAAAATTGATTTTTAAGAATTGAGTTTGTTAATTTTATTACGTTGAGTTTTTAAAATTATTGTAATCAAGTGTTCCTTTTTTCTTATTTCCTTAATGTTATAAATTTTCATAGTTGATTGTATTGTACTTCAGCTTTTGTTCATATTTATTATTTAAAATATATACAACATTTTAAGTCATCTAGAGGTTGACATAAAACTTTGAAAAGTTTTTTCCCCCAAAATGGCTGTTAAATTTTCCCATCATCATTGATTAAATAAACCTGAATTTGATGCCCATAGATGAGCTTCACTTATTCACAAGGCAATCTTCTCTGATGTCCGGTGGAAAAATGCACGGAAATATGGTTCCGTGCATACCTCATAGAACCTATTTCTCTGATACATCTTTTTCTCCTCCTTCTCTTTCTCTTACTTTCTACTGTCCCCCTCCTGCATTTCTTTTTTACTGTAAAACTTAAGTTTCTATTTGGAGAAGATTCTGAATATGCCAGAAAAACTAAATTTCAGGTAGAAAATACAGATCTTAGAGGACTGCGAGATACAGACAATGGCCTAAATTGGCCTCTATTCAGTCATCTTCACTTCAGAGGAAGGCATATGCCATCTGTATGTCTCAATAACCAAGCTGTCACATTAATAACATAATTAACAGAAATAATACTATACCACATATTTTAAGATTCAGTTTACCCTTCATTTTTAAGTGCTCTTTATCTCTCATTCATCCCTGGATTAGGTCACTACAAACGAGTACTGCCATCTATTTGGGGGAAATTGATGATAAATGCAGAAAAGGAGATCAGTTTTTTATTGCTATTAGCATAACCAATAAATGTGAAATACTGTTTTTCACTTTTTCCAGCTGTTATGCATCTGATCAGTATCTTGACATATGCTTGATATGCATTTGGTGAACTTTTTCAACTGTGCCTAGGCAGAGATACAAAATGTTTCTTTAAGTCCAGAAAGTAAATCCCACTGTCCTAAGAGCTATCCAATATCTCATAGTAAAGTGACTCTTTCTAAGGATATTTCTATTTACTTGACTAGAAGAATGTTTCTGAGTATGTGTGTATCTCCAGGACCAATTCTAGTCTTTTAGAATTCATAAAATGATAAAGGTGTTTGCATTTCATGATAGAATAAAGCTTTCAGGGACGTTACAACAAATAGCTATTAGATTGTAGCTCAGTGGGAAAAGTAATCCCTTATATTGCTAATAAGGACTCATAGAAAGTGACCATGGGAAATAGCCTTAGCAATCATGATCTTTCTATTTAAAGAGGTTAAATGACTGATGCATCTTGGGGATGAAATTACAAATCCAAAAATTGAGATGATACTGCATCTCAGGGTGACTACTGAAAGTTTGTTTAAAGAGAATGTAATTTGTGCTGGGTAAGAGGAAAGGTGGAAGAAAGAGGGGCATAGCTGAATGAGGAAAAAAATATCTGTCTTCAGAGCAATATGCTATAAATTCATCCGAAATGACAGAATTATTAATGAAGAAACCATTACACCTAGAGACTGGATGAAAATTGACCATGAGGCCCAAACCCAGGAGCAAAGAGAACCCTGTGTGCAGCTTTGGGCTCCCAGACTTTCCGGTTGTCCACTCACTGGAGCGCTATAGAACAACTGAGAAAAAAATGAAGGAAAATGCCAATTGTCAGTAGGAGGTTATGGAGAGCTGAGAGGGCAGTGAGGACCCAGGAAAAGCTACAGCATGCAGAGGGGAGATGCAGAGTGAACAGGAGAAGGCACTGACTGCATGTCTCACCTACTGCCAACGTAGCCTGGAATGGCCACTCTGCATTATTTTTCAGATTCTTTACTTGAACAGAACATCTGGAAATCATTCTAATTCTGTGGCAGTTGGGGGATCTGTGTAATCTCATAAAGAGTTTGTTGTCTTCCTAATATAGTTGATTATAGTCTTTGGTTCTAGGTTCTTGGACAAAAAACTGTGACTGTTGCAGAAAATCGAGAGTATGTTTCTGGATGGCTTTGCACATAGCATAAGGAGTGCAGTAGTTCACCTGAATTTACACACATACCCTCCAGGGAAAGCCAACACTCTTCAGTGTTGATGTTTGGTTGTGAAATGTTTTCCTTAGTGGATCTCTAAGGGAAAGTCCTTGTGTCTATTTCTTTGTTATTTGTTTACATTCATTTCCTCTCAGGCATAAGAACCATCAAATTATATTGAGTTTTACATTTAAAGTTGGAGAAGCATGGCCTTATGTAGCTTGTGAAAAAAAATTCCCTTTCTACTGAGCCAAATTATCTTTGTGAAGTTGGATGCCTAGCAGTATAAGAGCGTGAAACTGCCTTTATCCATTGCTAACATAAGAGAATTCCTGGAAGTAGCACTATAAAGGGAATCTACTGAGTGCTATATTACATATAAGCTGACTTTTTTGGAAACTTCTATACTGTGAGAATAATGAACTCTTCTACCAAATGACTCTTTCAGTTTTTTCATTTCAGAAATAAGGAAACAGAGACATAGTAGTTATGTGATTATCCTGAAGCCACTGAGAGAGCTGACTGCTAAAAAATTAGTTCTGTTATGCCATATTTAAAATATTTAAAGTGAGTTCTAGAGGGCCAGCATGGCAGCTCCTGCCTGTAATCCCAGCACTTTTGAAGTACAAGGCGGGAGAACGCTTGCGCCCCGAAGTTTGAGACCAGCCTGGGCAACATAGAGAGACCTCGTCTCTACCAAAAATAAAAGAAATTAGCTGGGCATGGTGGCACTCACCTGTAGTCCCAGCTACTCAGGAGGCTGAGACTGAAGGATCGTGTGAGCCTAGGAGGTCAAGGATAGTGTGAGCCCAGGAGGTCAAGGCTGCAGTGAGCTGTGATCATGCTACTACACTCCAGCCTGAGTGACAGGGTGAGACTCCAACTTAAAATATAAAAATAAAAATAAAAAAGTAAAGAGAGTTCTAGAGAGTTTGGTTGACTAAAACCAGGGTTAGTGTTTAAAGTAAGCACTGTATTTGTTTGGCATTTTTAGGATTTTATAACTTCAATGAACAGATGAAAATCACCAACATTTCTGTAAGGTTAAGCTGAGAACCTCATGATCTCAAATATCCCAGGCTGATAGAAGATTGGTCTACTTCAATTTGAACATTTTTAGGTTTTTACAAATGTAACTGTATGTAATAAGTTTGAGAGTCTCTGAAACCAGAAATAAGACTCTTTTAACAGTTATTCAGGAAAAGGTATTGGGGACATGAGAGTCTTCTCTTCCTTTATTACAGATGTTTCTAAGTATCTAGAACACAATAAGTATTTACTAATATGAAAATGCTTTGTGATAAGATTAAAGTTTATGACACTTATTTAGCTTTTCTGTGGTTATGCTAGATAAACAGTTTACTTCAAAGACAGGTGGAAGTTTATTATATTAGTAACAAAATTGAGATCAGAAGTTCTTGTCTAAGTCTGAAAATCTGTCTCTCTGCCCTTGGATAAGTCATGATTCCTCAGTGGGACTTTGTGCTTTCATGAAATAAAAGTTGGTGGTAGTGTGAATCAATCTGGATGCTTCATTGCAAGTGTTGTTATGTGCAGGTGGCACTGAGAAATTGATGAAGTGGGATGCAAAGTCTTCATAACCAATTTTAAAAATGGATTCTTTATATCTTGTTGGATCTGTTATAAGACATCTCATGTCAATCTTACCTGCAGTGGGTTATCTATATATGATCTTTTGGCATATTATTAATGAACTTGGACATATGGCATTTCTTTCAGACCAAATAATTAAATAATTCAAAATGTAAATTATTTTTATTATTTTATTTTATTTTATTTTTTGAGTTGGAGTCTCACTCTGTCGCCCAGACTGGAGTGCAGTGGCTTGCTCCCGGCCAAGGCAACCTCGACCTGCTGGGCTCCAGCAATCCTTCTGCCTCAGCCTTCCAAGTAGCCGGAATTACAGGCACGCTACCACGCCCAGCTAATTTTTGATTTATTGTAGAGATGCGATCTCACCAAGTTGTCCAGGCAGGTCTTGAACCTGCAGCCTCAGGCAATCCACTCACCTCAGCCTCCCAAAGCCACGGGATTACAGGCTGAGCCACTGAGCCCGGCTCAAAATGTAAATTATTAAAGAGCCTACTTTTGCATAATTGTAAGCTGAAAATAAAGGCAGAATGTAGTTTTTCATGAAATCTTTATAAAATAGCTCCCCCTTTTTCATTCACTCATTCAGGTGAGCATACCTTTTTACTGTAAAGACTTTGAAAATGAAACAAGATAACTATATTTTCCACTTAAAACAACTCTTTGAGTCACTAGTTAACATTTTAAAATTGGAATTAATATGCTAGTGATACGCATTTCACTAATAAGTCATCTTACTTATGAGATTGAATCATTAACTTACACATTTTTTGGTTGACAAATATATTTATTATTTTCTTTTTTTTATTTTTTAATTTTAAAGATGTGGGGTACAATTCAGGGTTAGGTATACAGATGTTCATTATGCAAGTTCCCTTGTTGATGAAGTGTGCTCCCCAGCTCGACAGATATATTTTATGTTTTCTCTCTGTGCTACAGTTATAAGTAGACATTGTGAAGAGTAACAGGTATTTATTTTACTCTTGGAATTATTATTTATTATTAGCATTGAGTCATAGTAGTAAGCATTCTCAATCATGATGTAATTTTTAATGTATTATGCTTTAGTAACTGTACCAATAAGCCTTATACTCAATAATATACAATTCTCATAGAACTGGCATTTCTATTTATGTTTTAAAATCAGAGTGACCAAATTTATACCCTAGAATATGTTTACCTTTTTATGGTTTTGACACTTATTGTAAAAGATAGGCTGCCTGAATAACATGAAAGCCCTTCTGGAAGAAGTAGTTTTTTGTTTCTATTAAGAATGAAACGAAGGGGCATTATTATTTTTAGTTGGCAAATAATAATTGCTTCCATATCTTGGCTATTGTGAACAATGCTGGAGTGAACATTGGAGGCAGACCTGGATGTTTGTGGGGTACAATGTGATGTATTGATCTGTGTGTACATTGTACAAGATTCAATCAAGCTAACAAGCTAATGTATCCATCACCTCCCCGATTTACCATTTTTTTTGTGGTGAGAACATTAAAAATCTATTCTCTTAGCAAATTTAGAAAATGCAATACATTATTATTGCCTTTGGTCATCATGCAATGCAATAGATAAGGAAAACTTATTCTTCCAGTCTAAATAAAACTTTGTACCATCTTCTTAGCAGCATCTTCCCTTCCCCCTCCCCACTTCCCTGCCTTTTCCAAACCCTACTCTCTGTTTCTATGAGATGGACTTTTGTAGATTCCACATGTTGGTGAGATCATAATAGTGTTTGTCTTTCTGGATCTGGCTTATTTTTTTCTAGCCTCAAATGACACAATCTTCTTTTTTTAAGGGTGAATACTGTTCCATTGTGTGTATACCTTTATACCACATTTTCTTTATAAATCCATCTGTTGATAAGCTTCCTATCTTGGCAATTGTGAATAATGCTAAGTGAACATTGGAGTGTAGATATCTCTTCAACACATTGACTTCAATTCCTTTGGATACAGCCCTGAAAGTGGGATTGCTGCATCATATAGTATTTTTAGTTTCTGTTTTACTTTTTTAAGAAACCTCTATACTAGTTTCCAAAGTGACTGTACTAATGTACATTCCAACCAACAGTATACGAGGGTTCTCTTTTCTCCACATCCTCACCAAAACTTATCTTTAGTTGTTGTTGTTTTTTATAACAGTCATTCTAACAGGTATGAGATAATATCTGTCTCATGTGGTTTTAATTGGCAGTTCCTTGATGATTAGAGATGTCAAACATTGTTGATATATCTGTTGGCCATTTATATCTCTTCTAAGAAATGTCTGTTGAGACCCTTTACTCATTTTTTAAAAATTAGGTTGTTTGTTTGCTTATTGTTGAGGTGTTTGAGTTTCTTACATACTTTGCACACTAGCCGCTTATCAGATGAATAGTTGGCACATATTTTGCCTCAGTTTGTCAGTTGTCACTTCACTGTGTTATTGCTTCCTTTACTGTGAAATTGCCTTTAGTTTGATGCAACCCTGTTTGTGTAGTTTTCCTTTTGTGGCTGTGCTTTTGGAGTCCTATCCAAGAAATCACTGCCCAAACTCATGCTATAGAGTTTTCTCCCTGTGTTTTCTTCTAGCAGCTTTAAAGTTCCAAGTCGTACGCTTGTATTTGAGTTGATTTGTGTATATGGTATAAGATAAAGGTCTAATTTTATTCTTCTGCATGTGAAAATCCAGTTTTCTCACACCATTTACTGGAGGGATTGTCCTTTTCCATGGGTATTCTTGGCCCTTTTTTTGAAAATCAATTAACCATAAATACCTGGGTTTATTTATGGGCTTTATATCCTGTTCCATTGGATAATATGTCTGCTTGTATTCTAGTACCATTCTGTTTTGATTACAATAGCTTTATAATATATTTTGAAATCAGGCACTATGATGCCTCTAGCCTTGTTACCTTTTCTCAAAATTGCTTTAGCTCTTTGGGGTCTTCTGTGGCTCCATATGATTTTTTGGATTTTTTTTCTATTCCTGTGAGGAATAATATGAGAATTTTGATAGTGCATTGAATGTGTAAATCACTTTGGATAGTATAGCATTTTAACAATATTAATTTTTCCAATCCATGAACATTGGATAGTTTCCATTTATTTGTGTCTTTGTCAATTTCTTTCATCAATATTTTATAGTTTCCAGTGTACAGATCCTTCTTCTTCTTGGTTAAATTTACTGCTAAGGTGTCATTGTTGTTGCTGTTTTTTGGATGCTATTGTAAATGGAATTGCTCTCTCAGTTTAATTTCTGTACGTTGATTTTGTAACCTGCAACTAAAGGCTATTATTATTAGACTATTAGTGTTGGTTGTTAATGCTGAAATGGAACCAAGATAACACTCATCAGATGAAAACTCATTTCCAGACAGCCAAGTCTGTTAAAACCTTATATATGAATTCCATGAAATAATCGTGGGAACTGGATTTAATCAAAGGATTTCAAAGAGTTATGAAAAGCACAGCTAATATTTATTTATTTATTTGTCATCGAACAAATTTTTTTGACCACCCACTGTTCTAGATGCTGGGGTATATGATAGCTTAAAAACAACAACAACAATGAAAATGTAAACCCTTGCTCTCGAGGAGTTAATGTTGTATAACGTGGAAGATGTAAAAGTAAACATTGTAGTATTCTAGTGATGATGTATACTAAGAAAAAATTAATCTGAAAAGGTAGAAGTGAAATATTGAAGAACGCCCTGCTTGAACTTTTACATAGGCCATGAACATGCAGAAGTGGCAACATGAAAACTGCGGTAGAGACCTTCCTCATACATGAGATCTTCTGTACACAGGGCTCCTCCTTCAGTAGACACCCTCCTCATAACAGTGCTACTGTTTTTGCAGACTTCTTTCTCTATACGGTGGTTCTGTTAGGGGTTAGTTTACTTTCAAAGCATGTACTGTATGAAGTTGTTTACACAGAGTTGAAATGTTAAGTGAATTGAAGGAAAATGCTAAAAGTGCAAGCACTTCCGTTCTAGTGACTATGTGTTCACAACTCTTTCACTTCGAGATCCACAGACAATAGGTAACCAATAGGGAAGATGCCCAGACTTGATCAAGGACTTGTGTCAGGCATCCCAGACAGAGCCCACCAGGCCCTGTGGGAGGCAGTACCCATGTTCTCCTGCTCCTCTGTTCTTGTTCATCCTTCCTGTGCCCGATCTTGACCTCTCTTCCCCAAGACCTTTTAGTTAGTGGGGATTAAGGCTGATCTTGGTCCGAACATAGTTTGGCTCAATGTCTAGGAATTCTTTTCTGTTTAAACCTGAAATTTCAATTCCATCACACAGTACGATGAAAGCAAACATTTGTTCTCCAGAAGCTTTAAGTAAAGCAGCTAGCTCACCCCTCTCAGCTCTCCTTTGCTTCCTTTTTCTTCTTTTTCGACCCTCTTCCTTCCATTTCTCTCCCTTCTCTTCCTTCCATTTCTTTCTCCTTTTCCCTTCTTTTTATTTTCTTCTCTTCTACTTATCGACTGGTGACAATGTTGGATGTATCATCTAAAGCACTAGAGTAATTTTAATGAACCTGGAAAATAAATCCAATCTCATGAAAAAGTTTGTCCACTTTAGGAGAGATCAGAGAAAACACTGCTGACAGCATAGGGAAATAAGAGAAGACCACAGCACTGAGATGTCTTTGTTCATTTTAGCATTGGACGCTTCTCATGCATTGCTTCAGATCCTCTGAGTCTCACCTGTCTCTGGACCTTTGGTCACTTGTGTCTTCCACAGCCATCACCATGGCAATCAATCCTGAGTGCACTGGGATGGACTTCATGTGGCATAGTCACTGGGTGTGAGCCTCACACTTCTGCCTCAGGGTTTCCTTGTGGATGCAGTGGCATGAGATGCCAGGAAGCCTCTGAGAGATGAAGCATGCCACACCTCATCGGGGAGAGTGTTACCTATAGAATGGACCTTCCATTAGTGGGAATCAGGAGCTGGAGCATAGATTTGTGTTTCTTTCTCCCCATATGGATTGCCAGTTACCTGTAAGGACTCTTGGAAGACAGTCCTGCAAATCAAGCAATGAGTGGCGCCAGATGGTGGCCAGTGGGTAACACATCCCTGACCCCCTGATTCCCAGCTTCACTTTCCTCTTCCTTCCCTCTTGCATCTTGATATGGCATTCCAACTTCTAGAAAACCCAGGCTGAGATAATCGTGTTCCAGCTTGTTCTTCCCAGTCCTGGGCTTCCTTTCTCTATGTCACTGGGTTCAGGTAGGTACAGGTAACCATTTTCTCAACAAGGAATCTTATGTATTCATTTATGGATGCAAGGCATCTCTAGGAATTTTATATACAGCTTTCATAGTTGGTTACTTATGGGAACCAAACAAGGTGTGTTTTTGCCAGCTGCCTTGTGCAGGGAGTGGATTGGGATCGGAAACACAACTTGTGGCCTGTTTGACATTGTCTGCATTTAGTCTGCTCAACAATGCACAGAGCAGGGATTCTGTGGCTCTCGTGATTCTCCAACTGGTCTACCAACAGTTCTCACCAATGGTCAGGGACCCAGTCTATGTCGAAAATTAAAAAAAAAAAAAACTCAAAGTTGCAGGATGCAAGGTTAATATACAAAAATCAGTTGTATTTCCATACACTGGAAATCAACAATTGGAGACAGATTTTTTAAAACAAAATACTATTTACAATAGTACCAAAAAATATAAAATACTTTGAAGTAGACCTAAAAATACGTGCAAAGTCCTTATGCTGCTGAAATAAATCAAACCACATCCAAACATATAGAGAGATAAATTATGTTCATGGATTTGATATCTCACTATTGTTAAGATGTCACTTTGGCCAGGCACGGTGGCTCAAGTCTCTAATCCCAGCACTTTGGGAGGTCGAGGTGAGAGGATTGCCTGAGCCCATGGGTTTGAGGCTAGCCTGGGCAACTTGACAGGACCTCATCAAAAAATTAGCTGAGCATGGTAGTGCAAGCCTGTAGTTCCATCTACTTGGAAGGCTGAAGTGGAAGGATCACCTGAACCCAGCAGACTGATGCTGGGGTGGCCATGAGTGTTCCACTGCATTCCAGCCTGGTTAACAGAGTGAGACAGCTACTCAAAAAAAAAAAAAGTCATTTCTATTCGTACCGATTAATAGGTTCAATATAGTTTTAGACAAAATTCCAGCAGAATATTTTTGTAGAATCAACACACTCATTATAAAATATATATACAATACCATAAAACAATTGGAGATAGATTTTTTAAACAAAATACTATTTACAATAGTACCAAAAAACATACAATACTTTGAAGTATACCTAATAATATGTGCAAAGCCCATATGTTGCTGAAATAAATCAAACACAAATGGAGACATAAATTGTGTTCATGGATTTTGTGTCTCACTATTGTTAAAATGTCATTTTGGCCAGGCACAGTGGCTCAAACCTGTAATTCCAGCACTTTGGGAGACTGGGATTATGCAAAGAAACTAGAATAGCCCATGTAATTTTTAGAGTGAAAGTTTGAGGAATTACGCTATCTGATCTCATGACTTACCTATGTAGAGTAAGGGCTAAAATTTCCTATGCTACCTTGGCATTTTAAGCCTCGTGAGACCCTAAAGGCCATACTATATGTTCCTTGATATCTGCAAAGATGCTGCCCACCCAGAGGGAAAACCTCCTTTCTGTCCACTACCTGGTCATCAATCTAAAGAGCTTCAGTTCCCTGCCAGTCACACATTATTCAAACAAGTCAGTCTCATCCTTGCATGGCAGCTAGGGGCACTCTGTCCTCTTGATATTACAAAGCCTGCCACTTCCTGTCTGTTTGCTCTGTTCATCTGTCCCCAAGTACATCCCCTGGGTGTCCCTGTGTGGTGTATAATGTCCTTCATCCTAGGGCCATGAGTAACAATCTACCTTCCAGTCTGATCCACCCAGTGTTGTGTATTATGTGTTGTATGTTCAGGTATCTCATTCTATTTAGGGCAGGAAATCCCTTTCTTACCAATGGGGTGAATAGGAAGTGATCAGAACACTGTTAAACTATTGTCATCAAGTCAGTTTGCTATTGGTGAAAGAATAAGAGTCCAGTAGACCCACATGTGCAGGCATGGTCGATTGGCTTTCAACAGAGATGCAAATGTGATTTGGAGAAAGAAAAGACCTTCCGACATACAGTGAAGAAATAATTGGGCATGCATATAAAAAATAGAATCTCAATATACTTTGGTCTATATACAAAAATTAACTTAAAATGGACCATAAACCTAAATGTAAAGGCTATAACCACAAAACTTATTAAAAATACAGGTGAAAATATTTGTGATCTTGAGTTAAGTGAGGCAAAGCTTTCTTAAATTCAACACAATAAGCATAATTCATAAGAAAAAATCAATATATTGGACTTCATAAAAATTAAGAATTTCTTCTGCTCACCAAAATTTACTTTTTTAAAAAACAGGAATTATTGAGATGACAGAAAAGCTCTCACAGTGGGAGGGGACCCCAGGGGGTTGCCCATCAAAATCTACTGTTAAGACAAGAAGAAGCCAAGTCATAAATTGAAAGAAAATATTTTCACATCATATATCTAATTAAGGATTTGTATCCAGAATTTATGAAGAACTCTCAAAATTCAATACTAGAAAAATATACATCTCAACTTTTTAATGGGCAAAATATTTAAATAGACCACTAAAAAAGGCATACAGTTGGCAAATACACACATGAAAGGATGCTTAAGTTAATTAGTCATTAGAGAAGTACAGATTTAAAAAGCAGATTACTATTATACACTTCTAAGAATGAAAAAGAAAGAAGGAAAGAGAGAGAGAGGAATGAAGGAAGGATGAAAGGAAGAAAGAATTCCAAGTTCTGAGAAAGATGTAAAGGTGATATATCTTTTCCTGTCTTTTACTTTCAGCCTCTTTATTTTCTCCTAATTTCTTTTTTTTTTTGAGTTGGAGTCTCACTCTGTCGCCCAGACTGGAGTGCAGTAACCGGTCCCGGCCACCGCAGCCTCGACCTGCTGGGCTCCGGCGATCCTTCAGACTCAGCCTTCCAAGTAGCCGGAATTACAGGCATGCGCTACCACGCCCGGCTGATTCTTCGATTTATTGTAGAGATGAAGTCTCGCTGCCCAGGCGGGTCTCGAACCCGCGGGCTCAGGCAATCCACTCACCTCAGCCTCCCAAAGGTGCAGGATTACAGGCCGAGCCACCGAGCCCGGCTCTCCTAATTTCTAAAACCAATTCTTATCAGATACAGCTTTCACAATTGACAATTCTTTTGTTTCATTACCATATTTGAAAAACATCACGCCACTTCTTTCTGGCTTCCGTGGTTTCAGTTGCGATAGCTGTTCCAATTTGAAGTGATATTTCCTTATAATGGCATTATTTCTCTCTGGCTACTTTCAGAGTTTTTCTTCGTCCAAAGGATGATTTATCCCGAGAGCTCATTTGTGTATTTATTATTTCAGCTTATTTGCTCCTTGTTTTTCAGATTAGGTAAATTCTGTATCTATTTTTCCCTCAAGTTCATATTGATTCTGTCCTCTATCATCTCCATTCTATGACTGAGCCCTTCTAACATGTTTTTAAAATTTTGGATTTATAATTTTTTGGTTTCATAAGTTCCATTTATTTATTTTTTATAATTTCTATTTCTTTATTAAAATATTTTCATTTGTTCAAAATATGTCATAATTGCTTACTGAAACATGTTTATGATTGCTGCCTTAAAATCCTTGCCAGATAGCCGGGCACAGTGACTCATGCCTGGAATTCCAGCACTTTGGGAGGCGGAGGCGAGAGGATTGCCTGAGCCCAAGAGTTTGAGACCAGCTCACGCAACTTGGTGGACCTTGTCTTTACAATAATTTAAAAAATTAGCAGGGTGTGGTGGTGCGTGCCTGTGGTTCCAGCTACTTGGAAGGTTGAGTTGGAAGGATCACCTGAGCCCAGCAGGTGAAGACTGCGGTGGTAGTGAGCATTCCATTGCACTCCAGCTTAGGTGACAGAGTGAACCTCCAACTCAATAATAATAATAATAATAATAAAAATCCTTGCCATATGATTTCAATAGTGGATTCATATTAGTGTTGGCGTCTGGTAGTGGCTTTTTCTTATTCAAGTTATCATTTTTCCTGGTCCTAGTCAAGATGAGTCATTTTTAACTGGATCACAGATATATTGAATGTTATATTATGAGATGCTGGATACTATTTAATTCTTTTTTAAAACCAAGTAATTCCCCTGTGGAGGCATAGTATAAAGGACAAGTGAGCATGCATGTTTGGCCTCCCATTGAGCTCTGCAAATACCAACCCAGCAAACTGGAGCTGATTCACACTGCCTTATTGCAGATCTCCAAGGTGACCATCTAACTTTCCCTTGACCCTGCTGACACTGTCTTGGTGAATATGGGCACTGTCTCTCACCTTCTCATTGTCTACAAATGGGAGTGTGAGCTCAGGTCTTTCCTGAAGTCTCCTGGTAACACCAGTGGGGTGGGGAGAAGTGGTGACTGGTCTCACACTGCTTTGTAGCGGCAGGGTGGGATCAGAATCATGGATCCCCAGTGGTCATCCATTTCATTTTCGAAAGATATTCTTACAGGGTATAAAATTAAACACTGACAGATTTTAAAAATTTTTATCCACTACTTTAAAAATGTTGCTCCACTGCCCTCCCACCTCATTGCTTCTGATAAAGATAATTTGTTGTCTTTATCTTTGTTTATCTGTATGTAATGTGTCTTTTTAAAATTTGTTTTAAAGATTTTATTGGTTTTGCACATTTAAATTACGATGTGCCATAAGGTGATTTTAAAAAATCTTTCTTGTTCCTGGAATTCATTGAGCATCTTAGATCTATCAGTTTATAGTTTTCATCAAATTTAGAAAAGACTTGGCTATAATTTTAGGGTACAATGACATGTATACTATGATGCTTGAAATTGCTCACACCTCAATAATGCTCTCTCCTTTTACCAATTTTTTTCTGTTTCTGATGTAATACCCTTATGTTTACTAATCTTTCCTTCTGCAATGCCTAATGTTAATTCTAATTTTTCATCTCACTCACTATAGTTTTCATCTCAAGAAGTTCAATCTTCAATTTTTTAATATATTTTATGTATCTACTTAACTTTTTTTTTAACATATGGACTGGGTTATATCAACTTTTTATTTTCTTGTTTGCTAACTTAAACACCTGTGGCAGTTCATGGAAGACTTTGAATTTTTTTTTCTGTTAATTATGGGTCATACTTTCTGCTTCTTGGTATAACTGATAATGTTTTATTAGATGCCAAACCTGTTCATTTTACCTTGTTGAGTGCTGGATATTTTTGTATATTTTTGAGAAATATTCTGGGATACAGTTATTTGAAAATTTTTTGATCCTTTGGAGTATTTTTTTCTTATATGCATTAGGCAGAGTCAGAGAAGTATTCAGTTTATAGCCAATTTGTTCCCACTACTGAGGCAAGACCTGTTTGATTATTTTACTCAATGTTGGCAGGTAGGAATAGGCAGTATTGCTGGCCATATAAGACAGCTAAATGCTATTCTCTCAATCTTTTCATAGGGTTTCTTCCTCCAATTCAGGTGGCTTCTTCATATACATGTGCTGACCACTACTCAGCTGAATACACAGATCTCTGGGGCCCTTCTCTCTGCTGCTCTGTGGTACTCTTTCCTGTGAATGGTTGCATTCTTGATCTCCCTGTATTCTCAGCCCTGTCTCCTCTACTGAGGAAGTCCCTGGGCTTTGCGTGGCTTCCCCTGTCCTCCCTGCATTTTGCATGGGCATTCTCTCGTAGCAGGAATCTAGAGGCAATTGTTGGGCTTACTTCATTTACTTATCTCCCCTCAGGGACCACTGCCCTTTTTTGTCTAAGATTCAGTGTCTTGAAAATTCTTGTTTTATAAATTTGTTTTTGAGATGTTTTTTGCATGTTTTCTTTCTGATTGTCTCAGGTGAGAGACGGAGAATAAATCTGAATTCTATAACTTCATCTTAGGTGGAAGTGGAAACAGATTGAAGACATGATTTCACCTGTCTTGCCTTTAATGTGGTGTTCAGGCTAATTGTCTCTATAGTCAATCTACATTTTCTTTCAGGTTGATTTTAAGATGTTTTTCTTGTCTTTGATGTTATTTTCTTTCACTAAGATATATCTGTGCAAATGCATTTTATTCATTCTTATTCAAGAAATAATATTTGTAGTCAATCTGTAAAAAGATGGTAGACTTTTTTTGAATATTATTTCTTTCTTGTTCTTTTTATTCTTTCCTTTGAAATTCTGATTTGGTGGAATTCTGTCCTTCATGTTGTATTTTTTTTTTTTTTGAGTTGTAGTCTCACTCTGTCACCCAGACTGGAGTGCAGTGGCCGCTCCTGGCCACCGCAGCCTCGACCTGCTGGGCTCCAGCGATCCTTCCGCCTCAGACTTCCAAGTAGCTGGGACTACAGGCGTGCGCTACCACGCCCAGCTGATTTTTTGATTTATTGTAGAGATGAGGTCTCGCTGCCCAGGCGGGTCTCGAACCCGCGGGCTCAGGCAATCCACTCACCTCAGCCTCCCAAAGGTGCGGGATTACAGGTCGAGCCACTGAGCCTGGCTCATGTTGTATTTTTGATAGTTTATCTTGATCTTTCATTTCCTAATCCCCTATTCACTTGTGCCCAAACTGATTATTGCCTCATCCACTAAGTATTTGTCTTAAATATTTATTTTTTCATTTTTTTTCTAGTTATTTGTAACTCATACAAAAAATCCCCTCTGGTTTGTCATTTTAGTCTTTTGCTTCCTATTTACATTTTCAGTCTTCACTTTTGTTTATTTAAATATATTAAACCAATTCATTTTATATTGGATCTAGTAATTCCAATAAGTGTCAGTAGTTACTTTTGTTTTCCAATTGTGCTGCTTTGGATTCTTGAGTGTTTTACTATTGTTACTTTCATCTCTTATTTCTGAGAAATATGTCTTAGAGAAACTTAGAGGCTTGGAATGACAGTGTGTCCCTTCTTTAAGAAAATGTGTTTGATTCTACTAAGAAACAAGGTAGTTCTATTAGGTTGGTGCAAAAACAATTTCAGTTTTGGACCGTGAATTTTAAATCATTATAGCGGGGCTCAAACACATCTTTATTAAACAAAATAGGAACCATTACAATCAACACATTTTTGCCAATGAGAAATGTTTGTTTATTCCTGTAGCATAAAAATCCATGCTTCAGGATTCAACCAACTTTTGCATCCTGCTGATTGTAGAAGTGTTGTCCTTGCAATAGGGTGTCGAGATGCTTGAAGAGGTGGTAGTCAGTTGGAGAGAGGTTAGGTGAATATGGTGGATGAAGCAAAACTTCGTAGCCCAATTTGTTCCACTTTTGAAGCATTGGTTGTGCCATATGAGGTCAGGCATTGTCATGGAGAAGATTTGGGCCCTTTCTATTGACCAATGCTGCAGGTGTTGCAGTTTTCAGTGCATTTCATTGATTTGCTGAATATACTTCTCAGATATAATGGCTTGGGAAAGCAGTAGTACATCAGACTGGCAGCAGACTACCAAACAGTGACCATGACCTTTTCTTGGTGCAAATTTGGCTTTCAGAAGTGGTTTGGAGCATTCTCTTAGTTCAACCACTGAGCTGGTTCACCGGTTGTCATATCCAATCTACTTTTTTTGTGGCACATAGCACTTCAATAGAGAAATGGTTTGTTGGTGTTGTATAGAATAAGGGAAGATGACACTTCAAAATGACAAATTTTTGATTTTTGGTCAATGCACGAATCACTCACTTACCAATATTTGTCACGTTTCCAATTTGCTTCAAATGCTGAACGACCATAGAATGGTCAATGTGGAGCTCTTCAGCAACTTCTCATGTGGTCGTAAGAGGATCAGCTTCAATGATTGCTCTCAGTTGGTCATTGTCAACTTCTGATGGCCAGCCACTATGCTCCTCATCTTCAAGGATCTCATCTCCTTTGCAAAACTTCTTGGACCATCACTGCACTGTACATTTGTTAGCAGTTCCTGGGCTAAATGTGTTGTTGATGTTGCAAATTGTCTCTATTGCTTTATGACCCATTTTGAAACTGAATAAGAAAATTGCTCAGATTTGCTTTTTGTCTAACTCATTTCCATATTCTAAAATAAATATAAAATAAAAAGCAAGTAATAAGTCATTAGAAAAAAAGAGAAGTGCACATTAAAATTATGTATAACATGACCATGTTTGTTTAAGAATGTATTCCAATATCAAAGAGCAAATATCAACAATGCAGAAACTGAAATTACTTTTGCACGAACCTAATTCCAACTTGATATTACCTTAAAATAAATTGCCAGGTGGAAGCTTTAAGACTATACAGGTTGTGTGAATCTCTGTTGGGTTCATTTCCAGTTAAAATGTATACTAAGGGAGTAACCAATTAGGGTCTGAACTTCACTACTCAGTCATCTCCTTTGTACCCCCTACTTGAGGGGTGGGCCTGGGATTGACAACCATCTCACAGTGCTCTGTATCATTGTCTAATATTAAAGGGCAGGGCAGACACTTCTAGACCTCAAGCCTGCTTTTCACTTACTTTTTTGCCTCTAAGGATTCCTTACTTTCTTTTCAGATCAGTGATACATTTGAATGTCTAAAACTGTTGTATCCAGCAATTTTTTACTTTTAAAATTTTGAGTTGGGATATGTTTAGATATTTAAATTTTGAGATAATTGATATTTTCGGATCAAGTTTGCTATATTGTAAGTGGGCCCAGGTAAATTTGGTTATGCATAACTATTGTTATTTTGAGTAAATACCTTGATAGCAGAAGAAATTTAGAGCCATTATGTATCCTTACTACAATCTTGCTGCAGAAGTGGGTGAACATGGAAACACATTTCAGACTAAATTCTTTTAGACATGCAAATATGATCAGCAGTAACAAAAGCAGTGATGCATCTTGTTCTATGTTCTTCATAAAATCCTTTTTCTAATCCTAAAAGGAGCTACAAGCACACCTTGTGTGAAATTCTCATTCAAGGAAAACACTAAGATATTCTACCGGTGGAATTCAGTTACATTCGTTGTTAGCATAGGTGTGGCACCAACCCTGTAAAATCAGTAGCTGGGCCCAGCAACATTGTAGAATTGTTTCACCAACTGAAAAGATGCCAAGCCATTGAAGGAAGGAGAAAGTACTCACTAGATTTTTATGAACGATTCATGCCAGGGCTCTGTCACATACTCACACATTCACTTATCTTGAATACCACTGATTTCACCAATGAACACTCACTTTAACATTTATTTTAATTAATAACAAATCCCTGTGTTAATCAGAGATAAATTTGGCCACAGCACACTTGTCTCCTTGAGAGTGTGGCTTTTTGTAGGAAAGGTTGGCTAAGCACCCTCTGAAGTTTATGTTTTTGATGAAGGAATATAGATAAAAGTCAACTAACACACTCTTTAGTTGACACTGCATTTGTTACCTTGAAGGCAAACTGCAGAGCTTTTAAAAGTATGCATTTTTATTATGCTGTTATTACTTTGGTAGTATACGGTGTAAATTTCTTGCATCCTCATTGGTGGTTCCAAATATTCTATTGGCATGTATTCATGAGTTAATGGATGACTCAGAAATAAAATTTTGGTACAGTGTATGTTGTAAGATTTACTAAAACCCCCACTTTTTAGAGTATCTTCTTTTGAAACCATGTTAGGAATGTAAACTCACTTCTTAAATGTGAATAATCATTACTTCGCTATCTCTTTCGTGTTTCAGAAATACATTTTTTGGAAAATCATCTTCATTGTTCAAAATAATTCAGAAAATTCACTGAATATTTTCTTTTTTCCTGGTTATGAAGAATCTTTCAATATCTGTATCATCATTTATTAGAACAATATATTTTATTCATGACAAATGAAACCTAAATAATTAATTTTTAGTATTTTTTTCTGGAATTGTTCAGAGCTAGCTAAAACTGCAAGCTAAAAATATTAAATCTTTGCTGACTTCCTAAGGCAGTTTTTAAGGAGACTGTTTGATGTATGAGCCTTTCCTTCCTCTGTCTAGCCCTGGAATTTTGGCAGAAGTCAGTGCTTAAAATAGGTGTTTACTTGTGGCCAGACCTTGCCGCTATTAATGCCTATTAGATGCCTAATATATTAGCTTTTATTTATTATTTTATATTTCTATAGCACTTAGTTCTTTGCAAAGTACTCTTTGCACAATTATTTCAATTTTTGCTAGGAACTACAGGAAGCCAGTCTTAGTAACCCCATCATACAGATGAGAAATCTGAGGCCAATGGCCTCAGTCAGTTAGTCTATGGGTTGAATTAAGATTTTACCAGAGGTCTTCTGATCACAACTGTAATGTTCTTTCTGTTCTTCCATAGTGTCTTGCTTCCTATTTTGGTGAGTAATAGGGTGAAACTGAATATAAGATGAGATATTTACATGCTATTCCAGATGCTAAATTATTTGTATATAAGAAGCAAAATGCTTCTTATATGTATATAAGAGATTCGAAAACTGCCTGCATAATTTTTGCTGAAAGCCATTTCTCTCATCTCTGCTCTCGGAAATCCACTGGTTTTGTCACACTCAATTGAATTAAAGCAGTTTTTTAAAGGAACATTTTAATGTGACTTAATCTATCATTTTCCTATGTAACCACAGCCCAGGCAAAGTCTTTGAGCAAAGTTATAGAGCATAACTCAGCCAAGTGTCAGGGTATAATATGAACAGAAGGACACCTAGAACATCCTGAATTGCTTAGGAGAGACTAGAAGTGCTGCTGGAGAATTAGGAACTTAGAAGCAAATTCCCAAAGTTGGGGAGATGGAACATTAGGAAGATGAGAGAATTGAAGAAAAAATCCAATTCTGTGGAAACCCTGCTTGACTCCTAATTTGGGGCTATTTTAAAATTGTTTTTATCTGTCACGTGGAAGAGAAAGACACACTATAATGAGCTAGCTCTGCACACAGGAGAAATAACATTTAGAACTTTAGGCAAATCTATCAGAACTCCCAATAATCTGTCAAATCCCACCACAGGTGGGTGACATTTACCACATTCTCACTATCAGTGAAACTCACCACCAGTACTGTGGGCCTAGAATATGTGAAGTGTTGTCATATGTATAAGCTGCTCCAAAGAACATATCTCCAAAAGCATATCTTCAGGACACCCCAGTGAAGACGCTAGACTCAAAATCAGAAAAGATTTCATTAAGCCTTCTTATGTCTGCTACATCTGTGAAGCGCTCAACCAATGGGAAGTCACTTTTCATTCATTCACATAGTATTCCCTGGCATTATTGTCTCCATTGAGCTATTTCAAGGAGCTGTGTTTAATTTTGTGCCATCTCGTGGTCATTACATGTAATATTTTAGTAAACAGTTTACTCTTCATAAACTAAATATTCATTTCTCTTCATGACAGTAAGCTGGATTGTCTGTTTTGGGAGTCGTCATTGTGAAGAAACCAGATCAGACTAAAATGAAAATTAGAAAGAAACTTAAAAGTTGCCCAGATCCCCAAGGCTGTAAAGCAAGAAGTCATGAGGGGATTCTTGAGAAGGGAGATAGTAAGTAAGCCAAAGTGTGCTGTCCCTATTACCTCAAGCTAGGCAGGCCTGGTTTCACTGCAGGATTCCTGCCAGACCAGTTACAGGGTAGTAGGAGTGCTGGTGGATTTGTGTCTGCACAGTCCCACAATTTTGTCTTCAAAATAGAACCCAGTGGCATAGGACTTGCAGTGTTTTGTTTTTTATCTCTAGCAAAGATGTATTCCACTGGGTGACTTTTTCTATTGCCTGCCTTGTAGTGATGACATCTGTTTCCTTCCTAATTCCAAGCATTGGAATTTTAGCTCCAGGCCTTTTAGTTTTGGCAGAATTCTTGCAGTTTAGCTTCTAGGCCCTTAACTTCCACTGGCCAGGAGCATTAGCTAACCAGCACATCAGCAGAAATGCAGAGGACGGGCGTGGGCAAGACATTCATGCAGGTAGCCTTGTAGCAAGGGCTTGCCACAGCCTGGGTGCTTATGAAGTCTCTTTTCTATGATTTCCTAAGACTTCCCTTTTCTTCCTTTTGTGAAACATTTTTTTAAGGAATAGGTTACAAAGCAATCTCAATGAGTTCAGTTTCCAGGAGACATTCCAAAGTAAGCTCCACCTTTGTAAATCCAGTGAAGGTTTATGAGCCGTAAAGTTTGCATTACTTACATTTTTAAAAAAGGAAATTGACACATTGCAATTTCAGAAAGTGGATGCTAAAACTATTTTCATCAGCAAGTAAGGCAAGGACCCAAGGAGAGGCATTCATGCATTGAGAAAGAAGGCATCATTTTTAGCTCTAGAAACTGCTGGGAAGGCAGCTGCAAGTACACAGTCAACACAACAGAATATTACTTCTCTTGCTCTGAAAAGTAACTGGAACTTTGATTCCTATACAAAGACTTCCCAAGATGGATCCAAAGATAACAACCGGTGACCATTAGAAGAGAGCCTTTTAAGAATACCATTTTAAATGAATGACTTCCCATTCTGACCCACTGCCAAATCTCTTCTCAAAAGTCAGAGGAAAGATGAGAGTCCTGAAAGTGGGAATCTCCTTCCAAGTAAATGGGGGTTCAAGACGACTACGCTTAAGGAGGGTGACTGTTACGGCAGACTGCTGTCTGCTGGGCATTCACATGTCAGGGGAGCAGTGGCTACAGTTGTGCCTCAGATGAGAAGGCTCCGTCAACAGTGGGGCATGCTTCCCTCACAGCAGAATTCAGAGTCCTGGCTCTGAGCCACAATCCCCGTTGCTCTTTGTGACCAAAGTTAGCTTTACTGGAAGCCAAGATTTGTTTCATGGTTCTGATTCGGCCAGTTTCTTTTAGGTGTACTGAAATTTCCTGCTTGTAAAATCTGAGGTTCTCATGGCTGTGCATTGTACCTCCCCCTCTACTCTGAATTTTACCTACATTACCGAGAACTGACTTTTCTTTTAGTAATCGAGAGTGGTATCAAATTCTATTTAGTAGGTAGCACTTTAACTTTAAAGGGAGCCAGATCCACCTCCATTGTTGTTTTCATCCACGACTCCTAATTCTGTCTTCTGAGTAACACTAAGCAACCTCTCCTAGCTTTTGGGTAACAGCACTACGACTCCTAATTCTGTCTTCTGAGTAACACTAAGCAACCTCTCCTAGCTTTTGGGTAACAGCGCTAGAATATCTGGAAGCAGGTAGCTTCTTCTTTGTCTATTACAAGTGAAACAATTTGGGTTTTTTCCAAAGAAATAAATATTTCTATTCCTGAGCACTTGCGACATTACAGGGAACATTTACTGACAGTCTCCTGTACCATACTATTCCGAAGAAGAAAACCAGGAATTCTACCATGATATTCCCCTCAGATACAAAAAAATGATTTTTCTTGGTAATAGTTATATATGTATAGTTTATTGGAATTAGATAAGGACCAAAACATCAACAGTTCAATAAGGAAAGTGACCCTGTATAGTGGTTACAATGCGGACAGTGTAGTATAGTGGTTACAGAGCTAGATGGCCTACATTGGAATCCTGGCTCTTATGCTTAATGACTGTGTGACCCCAGGCAAGTCAATCAACCTCTCTGTAGCCTCAGTTCTAGCATATGTAAAATGGATATAATAATAGTTCCTATCTTACAGAGTAGACATGGAGTTAGCATTTGTAAAGCCTTAGAATAGTGCCCGCCCTGTGGCAAATGCTATATAACTATGTGTTACATGAAAATAAAGACATAAAAGAAGGAAGGAAAGAAGTTATTTAAGAAGACAGACTTAGACTTAATATTTCATCAGACGTTTTGACTGAGAAAAGTTAGTAGATGGGCCCAGAAAACACAGAGGGTGACATTTTTCTATGAAATTAGGTCTCAAGAGAAATGAAGAGTTGAACATTAAATGAACATTAAATGAAGCTATTTGTTATGATTGTTTAGATTTAGGTGCTCTTTGCTATGTCCAGTGGGCCTACCACCACCAACACACACACACACACACACACACACACACACACTACTTACAAAGTGAAGTGTCTAGCACTTCACTATATAAGGCTCTGGTTACTCACTGAGATCAGCTAGAATTCATTACAAATGTTCTTTGTAATTTAAAAGTAGGAATTAAATGGGGCATCTGTCTGATTTGTGGTGGGAGTGGGATCACAAAAGTGCCTTTTCACACCTTTCCACTGAAGTACACTCTCCCTGAGTGTCCATGGGCTGTGAGTGCGCTCTCAAGAGCTACAGTCCTGGAACCTGATACTTGGCCTGAGTCTGCTCCCTGAAGGATCCCCTGCGAGGAGCTTACTCTCATTCTTTGATGGGGCTAAATAGTACTTGTCCTTCCTCACTCATGTGCTGGGAAAGTTACTGTAGTCAACACCACCACAGTCCTTAGAACATGACAAGTTTTGAAGGAGCATTCCCTTGTTCTTAGGAAAACACCTTAATGGAACCTTGTGGGTGGCATAGAACAGCTAATGACATCATGAATGATTTTAATAGCTCATATTGTTTCAGACATTGAAAGATAGTTGCATCGTGCCATCGGTTCACCTAAATTACTACTGTCCCTTCTTTAGAACCCACGAAAGGATTCTTTCCGTGACATGTCTGCATGACAAGTAATCGTTGTGCTCAGGGTTCTTACATTCTTCCAACAAGTGTACTAGATGACATACAGAAGATACAATCCAGTCACCTCAAATAAATGGAAAATGACATATCTGATATACTTTGTTTCCACGAGAGTGGGGATCCTTATAGCGTGCAACACGGTTGCACTCTTATTTCATAAGAGATGTGCACTTAACTGTTGAAAGGCAAATAGCAAGCACCAAATTGAAAAAAAGTCGCAAAATAAATGGAAAATTATTCATTTTCTTAATATATAATCTTAGAAATAAAGAAGCAAAAAGGAACTTCAATAGAAAAATGGAGAAAAGACAAAAATAGGATTTTAAAAGGATTTTCAATGGTCAATGTGATGTAAAAAAAGTTTGTTCACTTATTAAGATGAAAGCAATGTAAGTTCAAGGAAATATTAGATATCATTTTTTTAACCTACAAAATTAATAAATTTATAAAATGTTAATTGCCTGACTCCAATCTCCAACTTTGCAGATTTGTCCCCTGATTACAATTTTTGCAGTCATTCTGATCTTTTTTCCCAGTGACTTCTCAAATGCATTAATAGGCTTTTTTGCCTTCAGGGTCTTCAGCCTCCAATTTCCTTGACCTGGAAAGTCTTTCCTCCACTGTCTGTTATACTTAAATGCCCCTTCCCTGATTCCTGTCCCAACTTAGAGTTTTCTCTCCTTCCCCTTCACTTCCTAAAGCTCTTATAGTTTTCAATCACTTGACTGCTTGTCTTTCTTGAGCCTCTTTTGCTCTGGACTGTAAGCTACAGATGTCCTGGCCATGGATGTTTGCTCACTCACGTACACACAGCGCCTGGTACGCTGCTTAGCTTATGTGACCTGCTCAACACGCATTTTCCAAACAGGTGAATGAACGATCGACTATGTGATGATATGGTGAGGATGTGGGGTTATTTGAACTCTCAAGAAAGTGTTATGCTTATAGTATATTAAGTCGTATGAAATTGTTGTTTTTGTAGGGAAAAATGGTCAGCTATCACCAATTTCGTACGGTTCAACTTATAAGTGAATGTCATTTTCAGGGGACATTTTAAATTATAAATGTTAAAGGTCATAGATGTATCCATACTCTCACTATGTATTGATCTAAGGATATACCAGATATCTAAGGATGTGCAAAGGAGTAGATACACTCAGATTATTCATAATTAGAACAACAAGAACAAAAAAGATGAAAACATACCAAGTGCTCAACCCTAGCTAATTAAACTAAGGTACACCCATGCAGGTTGGTGTGCATTAAAAATTGAGGCTTTTAAGAATGTGAGTTGACCTGACATATTTTGCCCCATGAATTTAGAAGATAAATCTTATCTCTCTCACACTCTTGCACTAGACACACACACACACACACACACACACACACACACACACAGAGCAGTCCTGAAGGATATATATGAACATATAAGTAATGGTTAATTTCTATATGATAGGATTGCTCATGACTTAAATGGATATATAACACTTATGTAATTAAGATGATTATTTAAAAATATTTAATATGAAATAGCTAGATGACATATAAATAGAGATGAGAGAGAGTAAGAAAAATTATAACTCAACAGAGATCCATACCTCAGATCCTATCAAATCATGAGCACCGAGCACCTCATAGTTAATAAAATTGTATGTCAGATAGCTGGGCTCGATGGCTCAGCCTGTAATCCCGCACCTTTGGGAGGCTGAGGTGAGTGGATTGACTGAGCCCGTGGGTTCGAGACCTGCCTGGGCAGCGAGACCTCATCTCTCCAATAAATAAAAAAAAAAATCAGCCGGGCATGGTAGTGCATGCCTGTAATTCTGGCTACTTGGAAGGCT
>NW_007107394.1:0-597 GCF_000164805.1 Carlito syrichta
TCGCTTTCCGGTGGAGACTAAGACCACTGTTAGTTTTGCCACGCTCGTTCCCTCCCTGCCCACCAAGGAACCTGCAATTCTCTAGTGGCTACCAGGGCAACCTGGGTTCCTAGGTGAGAATGACGACACTCGAATATAGCACTCCTATGAACATCAAAGTATATTATCTAAGAAAGAAGTGTAATGCAAATTTAAACAGCAAATATCTAACACTGAATCATACACGATTTTCAGCAATGAAGAGCTTAGCCCCTCAAGTAAAGAGAAAAATTAAATCAAGTTATTAAATACAATTTTTGTTTATCTCTGATTTTAAGATAATTTTTTTTGGTTGAACCACCATGTCCGTCATTGATTTTAAGATACTTTTTAGAGAAAATTTTCCAGTTAGATAATTTTGATACTTTTTATACGTATGTTATCTCATTTCATTTGCACTTTAGGAAAATATCAAGAATGGCCCTGCACTTCGCTAGTTTCCTGTTGAATATGTCTCTGGTTCCTCTGTCTTTGATCCCGCATGTTTTATGGGTGCTGTGTGGATATATATATATATATATATATATGTATATATGCTTCATTTCAAGTTTGTCACTC
>NW_007107395.1:0-430 GCF_000164805.1 Carlito syrichta
GCAGGCGAGACCTCATCTCTACAATAAATCAAAAAGAATTAACCGGGCGTGGTAGCGCGCACCTGTAATTCCGGCTACTCGGAAGGCTGAGGCGGAAGGATCGCCGGACCCAGCAGATCGAGGCTGCGGTGGCCGGGAGCGGCCACTGCACTCCAGTCTGGGTGACAGAATGAGACTCCAACTTAAAAAAAAAAAAAAGGAAATATGTATTAGTATTCAGTAGGTTAATACTGAGTGAAGTATGGGTGAATGAAGAAAGTCAAAAAAATACACAAGTTGTATAATTCCATTTCTATGAAATGTCCGGAGTTGGCCAACATGTAGAGACAAAAAGTAGGTTATGGGTTGACCAAGGCTGAGGGTAAGGTAACTGACCACCCCAAATCGCACACTCGCTCCCCATGAATATAGGTTGTCTTTTTTTTTTTTT
>NW_007107396.1:0-772 GCF_000164805.1 Carlito syrichta
GAATTTATATCCCTACAAACACACATAAAGAAAATGGAAGGATCACAAATTAACAGCCTAACAAACCACCTAAGGAAGCTGGAAAAGCAAGACCACAAAAACCCAAATTTCAGCAGAAGAATGCAGATCACCAAAATGAAACCCCAAATCCAGGACATAGAAGACAAAAAGATAATACAAAAAAATAAATGAAACAAAAAGCTGGTTCTTTGAACAGATAAACAAGATCAATGGTCCCCTAGCTAGACTGACCAAGAAAATAAAAAAAAAACCAAATAAATACAATCAGAAACACAAAAGATGAAGACATATTTGATCATGAAGAAATACAAAAGATCATTAGAGACTACTATGTACACTTGTATGGAAACAAACTTGAAAACCTTAAGGAAATGGATGACTTTCTGTCATTACACAACCTGCCTAGATTGAAACAAGAAGAAATTGAGACACTAAATAGACCAATAACAATCAAGGAAATTGACTACATAGTAAGAAAACTACATTTAAAAAAAAAAAAAAAAAAGCCCTGGACCAGATGGCTTTCCAGCAGAATTCTACAAGACATTTAAGGAGGAGCTTATATCAATCCTACTGAAGATATTCCAGGTGATGGAGAAAGATGGAACTCTCCCCAAATCATTTTTTGAAGCTAACATCACATTGATACCCAAGCCAGGTAAAGACCCAACAAAGAAAGAGAACTACAGGCTAATATCGTTGATGACATAGATGCTAAAATTCTCAATAAGATCCTAGCGAACCGGATTCA
>NW_007107397.1:0-557 GCF_000164805.1 Carlito syrichta
CGTTTCTTACTCATTGAGACACAACATTGAACCTTGGCCAATTATTAACCTTATAATGGTTTTTAAGTGTTCAAGTAAAAGGAATGTCTCTCACTTTAAATCAAAGGTTAGAAATGATTAAGCTTAGTGAAGAAGGCATATTGAAAGCTAAGATAGTCCAAAGCCAGGCCTCTATGCCAAATAGTTAGCCAAGTTGTAAGTACAAAGGAAAAGTTCTTGAAGGAAATTAAAACTGCTAATTAAAATCAAACCAGTTACCACATTCCCTTAGACCAAAGCCTAATCCAGAGCAGGACCCAAACTCTTCAATTTTTTAAAAACTGAGAGAGGTGAGAAGCTGAAGACAAGTTTGAAGTTAGCAGAGGTGAGTTCATGAGGTTTATGGAAAGACGCCATCCCTAGCACGTAAGAGTGCAAGGTGACACAGCGAGTGCAGATGGAGAAGCTGCAACAATTCTCCCGAAGATCTAGCTAAGATAGTGCCCCCTGTAACTTTCTGGATAACACTCCTTAGAGCTAATGGAGGATGCATTCTTCCCTTTATCTCCTATGCATTT
>NW_007107398.1:0-791 GCF_000164805.1 Carlito syrichta
ACCACGCCCAGCTGATTTTTTTATTTATTGTAGAGATGAGGTCTCGCTGCCCAGGCGGGTCTCGAACCCGCCGGCTCAGGCAATCCACTCACTTCAGCATCCCAAAGGCGCGGGATTACAGGCTGAGCCACCGAGCCTGGCAAGAAATTTCTATTTTTTAATTTAAAAAATAGGAAATGAATGAGTCTGACAACATTGATGAAAAGTCTCAGTTCTCTGAAAGCAGCTGAGCTAGGCTGATTCACCCACCACTTAAAAAAGATCCAAAAAATAATAAATAAATATTTTTTAAAAAAGAAAAAGAAGCTCCACCTAGAAATCTGTGTGCTGCCCAGGAACACAAAGTATTACCTTTAACACCTCGATGTTGTTTTGGCAAGCAAGAATCATTATTGACCTCATTGTACCAGTGAGGAAATCAGGAGCTATGATGGCTCCAGGGTTCATCTTTGGCCCTAGTTAATGTAATGGCCAAGCCCCCAAGAGAACTAAGCACTCCAAGCTTAGGCTTCATTCTTTCTTTTAAACACATACACACATACACACACACACACACACACACACACACACACACACACACACGGTGAGGACACTGCAGTAAATTACACTGGCACCTTCATTTTAAAACCACTCCTTGCCCAGTAAAATGTCAACAAAATTTACAGAAACATACATTCACTACCCCTATAAATTATATATATACGGGGGGGGGAAACCAAAAATTTGGATTTATTTATTTAAAATTGTGTATTTAATCTTGGGGGGGGTTTTTTTGTTTGTTTGTTTTGTTT
>NW_007107399.1:0-1112 GCF_000164805.1 Carlito syrichta
CTTCTAATTGTCGACGCTGGTCTAACTGTAAGTCAGGTCTATCAGTCCCCAAACTTCTGGAATTCTCTCAGACATGCAAGTGTAGGTACTCTGTTCCTGTTGTCTTCTCCTTCATGTCTGTGAAAGCAAGTTGTTTCTTCAGTAACTCACACTCTAGACTGGTGAGAGGACTTCCTCACTCCTGTTGTCTGTGTGGTTCCCTTCCTGGGACAGTGGAGGGTCAAGGTGAAAATGGCAGCCACATGCCTTGTTGCTTTTTTTAAAATAATACATAGATGCTGGTTTTAAATTTGGATTGTATATTTCTTTTTTTTTTAATTGAGCCAAGGTTCTTTTTATATATTTATTTATTGAGTTGGAGTCTCACTCTGTCACCCAGACTGGAGTGCAGTGGCTGCTCCCGGACACCGCAGACTCAACCTGCTGGGCTCCGGTGATCCTTCCACCTCAGCCTTCCAAGTAGCTGGAACTACAGGGGCGTGCTACCATGCCCGGCTAATAGTTTTTGTTTATTGTGGAGATGAGATCTCACCAAGTTGCCCAGGCGGGTCTCGAACCTGCGGGCTCAGGCAATCCACTCACCTCAGCCTCCCAAATGCGCGGGATTACAGGTTGAGCCACCGAGCCCGGCAATATATATTTATTTTTAAGCATAAGAAAAATATTTTAACCTATACTGAGAAATATGACAAAAGAAGAATTTTTCCATACTAAAAGTTAAATATGATATTAAAGAAAGTCAGTCATGCATGCTATTGAGAATATCTATAATTTCTTTTACAGAACTATGGAAGATTCGGACTAGATGTGGAAATATTTTTCTGAATTTTTTTTTGTATTTCCTCGGACTTAACCTCTTCTCGAAAATAGAGTTTTTATGAAATGAACTATCATGGATAATGGCTGAAAAGTTATAAATGAATGATTATATTGTAACACATATGAATTGATGGTTTCATTATGAGTCTTTCAGATTAACTTCTTAAAATGTTCCACCACAGCAGTCTTATAAATTCTGTTTAATTACATCTGTAAATATCATGTGTGGCATAGCATCCAATAAAGACAAATCAAATTGTCTTCAGGTTGTATGTGTCCTTTTTTCCATGAGG
>NW_007107400.1:0-724 GCF_000164805.1 Carlito syrichta
GTAGCTATATTAATTTCAGACAGAGTAGACTTCAGAGCAAGTGAAGTTATCAGGGACAAAGAGGAATATTTCACAATAATAAAGGGGTCAGTGCTCCCACAAGAAAAAAATCCATAATGGGTATGCACCTAACAAGTGTCAAACATATGCTGCAAGGAGAAACTGCAAGAAGAACTTCAGGGAGAAACAGATGAACCATTATTGTAGCCAGAGAACTTAACATTTTTCTTTCATAAGTGGACAAATCCAGCAGGTGGAAAATTAATAAGACATAGATGAGCAGCACCATATCACTGGATAGAAGTGATATCCAGCCGGGCACGGTGGCTCAAGCCTGTCATCACAGCAATTTGGGAGGCCGAGGTGAGGGGATTGCCTGAGCCCATGGGTTCGAGAACATCTTGGGCAACTTGGCAAGACCTCATCTATACAATAAATCAAAAACTTAGCTGAGCGTGGCAGCATGCACCTGTAGTTCCGGCTACTTGGAAGGGTGAGGTGGAAGGATCACCTGAGCCCAGTATGTCAACACTGGGGTGGCCATGAGCATGCCACTGCACTCCAGCCTCCAAATTTTAAAAATGTGTTTAAAAATGGAAGTGATAACTATAGTTCTCCACCTGACAACAGCAGATCACACACTCAATCTCACATAAAGTATTCAGCAAAGACTGTTAATGGAAAATAAAACACACCTTAACACATCTGAAAATAAGATCATACA
>NW_007107401.1:0-950 GCF_000164805.1 Carlito syrichta
CATGGGCCTGGTAGAATAGGTGATAGGTAGGAGATGGGGAATTGGAGGCATACTCCTGCCCCCACCCTAAGCACAAAGAAGCACAAAACAAAATGAATATAACATATATATTTATACAGTGATAGAAGGTACACCAGTGTGTGTCTGTGAATGTTTTTGTAACTTTGGTACTAAAGAGACTGAAAACAAAATTGAATGATTTAAATTTCTTCCGTCGCATTTACTTTACCAAATGAGGCAAAGTAAAAAATGAGTCGATAATACATGTTACATTTGAAGAAGACATATATAGAGCACTCCAACTGATCCTAAAAGCACCCTTTATTCTGTGCACTGTTTTCATGGCCTGGAAGATTTGTGCGTCCACATTCTCATGGAATTTGGTGAATGTCTTTGACATCCAGTCTTGTGTCTGTCATCAGGAACAGGTCATTTTCGATGGGTTCTATTGCTTGGAATCTGGAAATCCCTTTCTTTAGGTGTTAACTCATTAAGTCTTTGGGGATTGCCATTTTTTTCACTTTGTTTTTGTTTGTTTTCTGTGAAGACAGACTTCTCTTTTTATTTTTTGTTTTGTTATCTTTTATTAGATAAAGTTGCTTCTGTTGGGGTGGGAGTTTTTGTTGTTTTTATACCTGACCTTCCTCCTCTGGTCCACTTTTGGGAGAGACAATAATGCCAGGAAGACTGGTGAACTGGGGAATAACCATATGGCACTGCTTCACTAATGCAGTGTGGAAGGGACAGAGCAGGTCCTTTCCTGTAGGTCAGAGTTTGTTCCCTCCTGGTACTGGCAACAGGGGCCCTGGGTCTCTGGGAGCTCTGGTGACCTCCTCCTAAGCCTCCTCCTTTGTGACTCATCAGCAGGATTGGCAAGCAACCAGACTCTACTATGCCACAGGTGCTCTTGGAGACATGGAGTGGCTTTCTTTCATCTTGGTGGAACTGCG
>NW_007107402.1:0-939 GCF_000164805.1 Carlito syrichta
CAGGTTTCCAACATGTGAAAACCAGAAAGGTAAAGCCATTGTCTTGAAGTTGCTAACACAATGTGCAGAGATCCCCAAAAGATCCTATGATGTAAGAGCAGGTGAATCTCACTTAAATCCTGGCAGAATTCATCAAAGAGTTAATACAAAGCAACAGTGCCACACTTGGCTTTTTATTCCTAAAGTGATCATCATCCACAGCTGCAATTGAAAAGCACATGTGCAATACAAAACATAAGCAGGAGTATGAAGAGGTTGTCTCTTAGGAGGAGTCACACACACCAGGCTGTGTAAAGAAAGCCTTTCCCACTGGTAAAATTCATGAGCTGCTGGACATGGTGGCTCACATTTGTAATCCCAGCATTTTGGGAGGTGGAGGTGAGAAGACTGCCAGAGCCTAGGGGTTTGAAACCAACCTGGACAACTTGGCAATACCTAATCTCTACAATGAAAAAAAAAACAGGCATGGTAGTGCAGGCCTGTCGTTCCAGCTACTTGGAAGGCTGAGGCAGAAGGATCACCTGAGCCCAGCATGTTGAGGCTGGGATTGTGCCACTGCACTCCAGCCTGGGTGACAGAGTGAGACTCTGACTCAAAAAAATTAAAACATGATGAGCAAATTCTACAAATGTTCACTGAACCCCAACTCAGTGGCTGAGATAAGAGATCTGTTGCTTCTACAGTCACATAGACTAAGAACTCAGAGTATTGACAGGGCTCAGTGACACCCCTAGATTAATAAAATTTGCAAGGACCATATAGCCACCTTTCTAAAGCCAATGGCAAAGAGAGAGAAAGTTCTTGTAATAAACATTAGGCATGAGATGAAACACTGTGTCACAGAAACCTACTTGAGGAGACCTGCATTTCTATTGTAAAATATAGATATCCTAGCCATTTTCAGGAATATCGACCATTTAGAGCTGCTCACCAGGTATT
>NW_007107403.1:0-770 GCF_000164805.1 Carlito syrichta
ATCCAGGAGGCTCAAAGAACACCAAACAGCATAAATGCCAAAACAAAGCAAAACTACTATACCCAGTCCTATCATATTCACGTTACAGAAATTAGAGTTAAAATAAACAAGTCTGAAAGAAGCCAGAAGGGACAGAAACACTGATATAAAAGCCAAGATAACAATTACATCTAATTTCTCTTCTGAAATCACATAAGTAAGAAGGAGCTAAGTAAAACATTTAAAGTTTTCAGAAAGAAAACAAACGAAGCAAACAAAAAACCTGCCAACCAAAGTTGTGTACCTTACAAAATTATTCTTTATTTTAAAAAAAGTATTACCTGTAGACTTGTCCTTTAAAAAATGTTAAAGAAAAATTATTATTTTTTTCGAGTCAGAGTCTTACTCTGTCACCCATGCTGGAGTATAATGGCATGTTCACAGCCACTGCAGTCTTGACCTGCTTGGCTCAGGCAATAGAGAGAAAGAAAATAAAATGGGTCAGAAACTTAGATCTGTAAACAGAAAGGAAGAGCATTAGAGAAAATATAATTGAATGTATGATAAAACATTTATTTTTCTTATTGTTAATTGATCTTAATTTGTTCAAATTAAGACTACCAACAGTTTGTATTAGCTTATGTAAAAGGAAAATGAATAATAGCAATGACACAATAAATAGGGAGAAAGAATTAGGAATATTTTGCTATTAAAAGATTCTTGTACTACACATGAGGTGGTATAGTGCTACTCGAAAGTGGTCTTGGAGGGACAGTATGGTGGCTCATACC
>NW_007107404.1:0-724 GCF_000164805.1 Carlito syrichta
CTTCTGTCTGTTTTTCAGGGAGGGAAACCCACACTGTGTCTCCCTGCCCTCATCCAGGACACCTCTGACACCAGACACCAACCAGCTGTCCTGCAAGTTTCTTGCTGATCCTGCCTCCCTGGAAGACACGTCACATCCCATGGTGACGAGCTCAGCCCACAAGGTGGCCTGCTCCAGATGGTGGTCATGGGGCCCTGGTCTCCTGTTCCTGTAACCTATCGGCTGTAAATCAGGGGCTCCCCAGCCTCCTCCTTGGTCCCAGAATTCTTCGAGGCTGGCTCCCAGAACTCAGGGAAACACCACACACAGCTGCTCATTGGTTATAAAGGACTTGGGTAGAATGTGGGTAATGTGGTGCCAGGGTGAAGTCCCTGTGGATGGGCATGCCACCCTCCTGGCATGTGGGTGTGGTAGTCACCTGGGAAGCTCATCACACCTCCTTGTGCAAGAGTTTGCTTATTTGTTTTGTTTTTGTGAGACAAGGTCTTACTGTTCAGCCTGGAGGGCAGGAGCACGGTCACTGCCACCACAGCCTCGACCTGCTGTGATCCTTCCACATCAGCCTTCCAAGTAGCCGGAACTGCAGGTGCACGCCACCACACCCAGCTGTTTTTTTGTTTTTGTTTTTTGTAGAGATGAGGTCTTGCCGAGTTTCCCAAGCTCTTTTTTGAACCCCTGGGTTCAGGAAATACTCTCACCTCCATCACCCAAAGTGCTGGGATGA
>NW_007107405.1:0-903 GCF_000164805.1 Carlito syrichta
TCCAGATCTTGCTCTGTTGACCAGACTGGAGTGCTCACCACAACATCAAACTCCTAGGCCTGGGTGATCCTCCTGCTTCAGCCTTTCAAGTAGCTGGGACTATAGGCATGAACCACCGTGCTCAGTTAATTTTTCAATTTTTTTTTATAGAGGCGAGGTATCCCTATTTTGCCTAGGCTGATCACAAACTCCGGGTCTCACCCAATTCTCTTGCCTCAGCCTCCCAAAGTGCCAGAATTACAGGCATGGGCCACCCTGATACCCAGTGATTCCCTGTTTTAAAAATGTAAATTATAGCCAGGTGTTTCTCCCTTTCAGCACAGTATTCAATAAATTGCATGAGATATTCAGCACTTTATTATAAAACAGGCTTTATGTTGGATTATTTTGCACAACTGTAGGCTATATTAAGTGTTCTGAGTACATTTAAGGTAGGCTAGGCTAAGCTATGAGGTTTAGTAGGTTAAGTGTACTAAATGCATTTTTGACATGATATTTTCAGTTTATGACTGGATTTATCTGGACATAATCAGACCACAGTCGAGGAACATCTGTAATTGAGTACCTACTACAGTTCCAAAGGTGGACAAGTGGGAAAAGCCAGAGGACGGACCTACTATTCCCAATGGTGACACTTAACCATGATCTTGGACAATCTCATGATCTTGGACAAGTCCACAAACCTCTTTTTCTGTATCTTTCCCAGCCTATCCTGCAGAGACTACAAGAGGTTCAAAGGAAATTGAGTTTAGGAAGGCTTCAGAGTCCTGAAAAAGTAAAAGGTATTAGCACCATTGTTGCTAGGAAGAGCCAGGAAAGGTCCCAGACCACCTCTGCTGTCAATGTGTCATTGATCAATGTTCTGACTGACGACTGTTGTGACGCTCCACTGTTAACACCTAA
>NW_007107406.1:0-777 GCF_000164805.1 Carlito syrichta
CATGAGATGCTGGTTAGGATCAGTCTCTTTCAATCAGATCACATATGTAAATAAGCAACCACCCTTTGATTGACTGCTTATGATCCTCAGAGGAAACACTGAATGTTTTGCTTTTCTGGCTGTCTTAGTGCTCAGAGAATGTTAATACAAATGAACTCAGCCATGTATTTGAGCAATCTGTCACAGCAAAGGGATTTCCAAAGCTTTTTGATTAAAAGGTGTTTGAATGTAGGCATGATCAATTTATGGGCTGATGGTTTACTTCAGCAAATATAAAGATGTATTATCCCTTGAGGTTTGTTTTTAACCTCACTTTCACCTTCATTAATATTAACTTTGTAGGTCAGTAAATCTTGAACAGAAGCCAATATCTTCAGATTATGAGTTATTAATCTTAACTAACCTGAAAAATTGTGTGAATTTTTTTTTTTTTTTTTTTTGAGTTGGAGTCTCACTCTGTCACCCAGACTGGAGTGTAGTGGCCGCTCCCGGCCACCGCAGCCTCGACCTGCTGGGCTCCGGCGATCCTTCCACCTCAGCCTTCCGAGTAGCCGGAATTACAGGCGTGTGCTACCACGCCCAGCTAATTTTTTGATTTTATTGTAGAGATGAGGTCTCGCCTTCCCAGGTGGGTCTCGAACCCGCGGGCTCAGGCAATCCACTCACCTCAGCCTCCCAAAGGCGTGGGATTACAGGCTGAGCCACCGAGCCCAGCTTCTTCAGACTCTCTTAAACAGGAAAGTTAATTTTTGTCTGAATCGCCAAACTTCCTTTTCA
>NW_007107407.1:0-740 GCF_000164805.1 Carlito syrichta
TTAGGTTTCATTAGGACACAACCATACCCACTTACTTTGGCCACTTTTTTGCTACAGGGGAAGCGGAGACACAGACCCCATGGCTGGCAAGCACAAATTACTCTCTGGCCTGAAGCATGACGTTTTTCCCTGTTTTGTTGTTTTCCCCAAAGCTTTGGGGTGGTTTGTGACACAGCAAATATTAATCAATACACAAACCTGACCGGGCTTGGTGGCTCAGCCTGTCATCTCAGCACTTTGGAAGGCTGAGGCGAGTGGATTGCCTGAGCCCACGGGTTTGAGACCCACCTGGGCAACTTGGCGAGACCTCGTCTCTACAATAAAAATAAAAAATGATCCGGGCATGGTAGTGCACACCTGTAGTTCTGTCTTCCTAGAAGACTGAGGCAGAAAGATTGCTGGAGCCCAGCATGTCGAGGCTACGGTGGCTGGGAGCATGCCACTACACTCCAGTTGGGTGATAGAGTGAGACTCCAACTAAAACTAGCAAACACACAAAAAACACACAAGCCTGAGTTTAACAGCTGTGTATCAGCCATCTCTATCCCACAGATCAGGAAACTGAGGGTCACGGGGTGAAGGGTCCAGTCGCTTGCCCATGGTCACACCGGGGTGAGTCCATGGGGGATCTGGCAAGGCAGGAGTTAACCCTGTGTGTCTGACATTCAAGTCCCCAGCCCCTCCATGCAGTCTGCTCCCAAATGCAGTCCCCAGTTCAGTGATTCTCCATCTCCTCTCCC
>NW_007107408.1:0-389 GCF_000164805.1 Carlito syrichta
CCCCAGGAGTTGTTTAGCATCATGCTGTTTAGTGTCCATGTCTTTGTGGGTTTTGGGGGGACTTTGTTGATGTCAATGTTTATTTTTATTCTACTGTGGTCCGAGAAGCTGCATGGTAGAATTTTGGTCCTTTTAAATTTGCTTATACTTGATTTATGGCCAATTATGTGGTCGATCTTAGAATACATTCCATGCGGTGATGAGTAGAATGTATATTCTGTGGTCTTTGGATGGGGTGTTCTGTAGGTATCAATTAAGTCCATTTGGTCCAAAGTCACATTGAGGTTCCGAATCTCCTTGCTGAATTTTTGTCCTGATGATCTTCTAGGGTTGTGAGTGGGGTATTAAAGTCCCCAGTTATGATGGTGTTAGAGTCAATATCTTTCTTT
>NW_007107409.1:0-897 GCF_000164805.1 Carlito syrichta
ATGGCTACAACAGTATCTCCTGTACTTGTCACCACCCCATCCCATCTACAGTTAAAGTCTAATCCCCTACCCTTGAATTTGGGTGGGCTTATGATTTGTCACTGAAGGTGGTAGAAGTGTGTGACTTACCCAGTCATAAAAGGTGATGTATTTTTCCCTTGGGAGCTGGTGTGCTTTATGCTGTAAAGAAGCCACAGGGAGAGACCACATGGGGAAGCCTTGTATCTACCTGAAAAGAGAAAGAGATGCTTAGCTAACCACCTGCTTGCTTCTACAGCTCCTGTCACTATCTAACTGCAATCATACAAGATGCCCCAAGTCAGAACCACTAAGTTAAGTCCTCCCCAATTCCTGACCCATTTCCTGAGAGAAAATGATTGCTGATGCTGTCTTAAACCATTAACTTTTGGTGTCATTTGTTATGTGATATTAGATAACTGAAAGCCCTGTCTTCAGAAGCTCAAGGTAAAACATCAACCATTTACTTTCATGGAGCTTCTTTTATAAATCTTCCCCATCCTTGGCAAGTGAAGAACAACTATTTTCAGTGTTGCAGTTATGGGATAGCTGTTTGGACTTACTATCAACCCTAAATTTGTAGATACAATTACCAAATAGATCACAGTCATTCATTTATCTATTTTAATATTTATTTGTAGAGGCAGGTTTTGGCTATGTTGCCTGGGCTGATCTCAAACTCCTGGCTCAATTGATCTTCCTGTCTTGGCTTCCAAAACTGCTGGGATTACAGTCATCGTGTCCTATTTGTGAATTTAATCAACCAATCATTTTCTCAACATAGATGGGACACTTTCTCTGACTCCCTGCATTAAAAATTCCTTCCACATGTTCCCAAGTACCCAGGCCCTGGATGCTAACTTTATCATACAGCATTAA
>NW_007107410.1:0-741 GCF_000164805.1 Carlito syrichta
CCAGATCTGTTTTTCTCCGCTTGTCTGGGTCCTCTGATTTGGGGTCTCACGCTGAGTGCCTCAGCCAGGGTGGACCCGGAGTTCCAGAGCTCCAAAGTTCCAAAGGGCAGGCTCTAGACAGCGAGAGTGGCGCTGGGACCCAACAGAGGACTTCAGCCAGAAATGGAACCAGCGTCTCTGAGGGGCGGGTGCCCAGAGCCTCCCTGTGTGACCGGCGGCTTGATGCCGGGTGCCCGGGCTGGAGACAATGCAGCCGGGGAGGGATCTGGAGGGGGCTGGGACCGGAGACTTCCACACACGAGTAGAACGGCAGCAGTGGGGCGGGGGCGCAATATCTGGCCTTGCGTGGGACTGAAGTTCCCGGGCCTGCCCCCAGCGCGGTTGGTGGTGGGCTGGGGGATGGGGGTAGCGAAGTGATAGCCTTTTTGGGGAACTCACGTTCAGAGAATCTCACAAGTTCACCTATGCCGTCGCCATCTTGCCCCATCTCCCACAAAACAACTTTTAAGCTATTGAAAAGTAAAGTAAAAAAGATACAGAAGGTAAAGAAGTAAAAGGTGAAAAAGTGAAGAAAAAAGATACATAATGATATCATGTTCGATCTATCATCAAAAATCCATCCTAAACAAATATGCAACCAAGAAAGAGCACTAGCATGTATAAAGCAACTACTAAGTAAACTACAAAAGATATTAACTGTAACACTGAGGACATGAAAACCCAATTCACAACCCTAGATAG
>NW_007107411.1:0-679 GCF_000164805.1 Carlito syrichta
ACAAGGTCTTACTGTTCGGCCTGGAGGGCAGGAGCACGGTCACTGCCACCACACCCTCGACCTGCTGGGATTATGTGATCCTTCCACATCAACCTTCCGAGTATCTGGAACTGCACGTGCACGCCACCACACCCATCTGTTTTTTTGTTTTTGTTTTTTGAAGACATGACGTCTTGCCAAGTTTCCCAGGCTCTACTTGAACCCCTGGGTTCAGGAAATACTCTCACCTCCATCACCCAAAATTCTGGGATGACAGGCATGAGCTACTGCACCTGGCTTGTACCTAACTAATTTAAAAAGAATTTGTGGAGATGGTGTCTTGCCACGTTGCCCAGTCTGGTCTTGAATTCTTGGGCTCAAGGAGTCCTCCTGCCTCAGCTTCCTGAGTAGCTGGGACTACAGGTGTGTATTATTGCCCCCAGCTGATTTTTAAAAATTTCTTGTGGAGACAGGGTCTTGCTATGTTATCCAGGCTGGTCTTGAACTCCTAGGTTCAAGTGATCCTGGCCTCAGCCTTCCGAATAGCTGAAAATACAGGTGCATGTTATCACACCTGGCTAATTTTTTAATTTATTGTAGAAAGGGGGGTCTTGCTATGTTGTCCAGGTTGGTCTTGAGCTCCTGGCCTCAAGTCATCCTCCCACCTTGACCTCCCAAAGTGCTGGGATGGCAGGTGTGA
>NW_007107412.1:0-1260 GCF_000164805.1 Carlito syrichta
TAGCTCATGCCTGCAGTTCTGGCTACTTGGAAGACTGAGGCAGAAGGATCACCTGAGCCCAGCAGGTCAACTCTGGGGTGGCCATGAGTGTGCCACCACATACCATCCTGGATGACAGAGTGAGATGGATCTCTTTCTCTGTCATGTGAACTCACAGCAAGAGGACTGCAAAACCTGAAGAGAGCCCTCTCCATTAACTGAAACAGACAGTACCTTGATCTTGGACTTCTCTTCCTAAAGGACTATGAGAAATAAATTTGTGTTATGACAGTCACCTAGTCTGTGGTATATGGGTATGGCAGCCTGAGTCGACAAGATACTCCCCAACCCAACTTTGTCCTTTCTATGTTTGCAGTAATCATTCCCTAAAGCTCTTTGTAAGGTCTTTCTCTCTGTGCTGTCATGGCTTCAAAAGGATTGTCCACAGTAGGAAGATTTGTTCAGCATGAGAGTTTCCACTTGGGCCTTGTTGTTTGTGCTTCTGCTGGTCTCCAGCAGCCACTTGACACCAAAATTCCTTCCCTTCATAACTTGCTTTATCAGACAGATGGCCTGCACTCATTCTGTGAACACTAGTAGCTCTGCAAGGCCAGTAAGAGTGTTTGGCTTTCAAAGTAGTCACTTACTGGACCTTCATATTCTGAAGCCAAATTAATGTCTCAGCCATGGTGTTCTGGTTTTATTTTCCTCCTGGGCCTGTGTATTCCTAAGACATCTCCTCATCATGTACACACATGACTTATTTTTCCTCATCATGGAGACTTGAGTGACCATTCTCACAAATGCCAGCTTAGTGAGGCACTAGCTTTGATTTTAAAATGGCTTAGCAAAGAGCGGCAGATATGTATCTACATTAGAGGACATTTACTTCCTTTCTACCCATTTAACAGGGTATTTACTTCCTTTCCCAAATTTTTAAAGGGCCGCTGCCCATAATTGTTAAAAACAAAACAAAAATTAAAATTGTGCTTTCCGGTTATACGCTTTTTACTTTTATTTTTTTATTTTTTGAGTTGGAGTCTCACTCTGTTGCCCAGGCTGGAGTGCAGTGGCATACTCACAGCCATCCCAATGTTGACTTGCCAGGCTCAGGCTATCCTTCTTCTTCAGCCTTCCCAGTAGCCAGAACTACCGGCTTATGCTACCACACCCCGCTCGTTTCTTGATTTATTGTAGAGACAGGTCTCTCCAAGTTGTCCAATTGGGTCTCGAACCCACAGGCTCAGGGATTCCACTCACCCCAGCCTCCCAAAGTACTGA
>NW_007107413.1:0-750 GCF_000164805.1 Carlito syrichta
GGTGGGAGAAGACAGGCCAGCTAAATTCGTCTTGAGCAACAGCGCCATCATGAGAAAATAGTTTCATGAACATACAAGTCGGAAATATTTATGCAAGTGTTAGCCATTGAGGAAGCAAGGGCTGAACAGAACTGGCAGAAGCCAGAGCCAGATGCAGAGATTTGGGGAAATTCTGGTGAATGAGGGACCAAGACTGAACCAACAACCTCCAAGAGGTCTCAGCACAGGAAGTAGAGGGCCAGAGTCTCAGTTTCCTCACAGTTTGAAGAGTTCTAGAGCATACAATTTGCAGTCAAGTGCAGGCCTTGAGGCATTCATCATATAAACAGGATGTTTGGAGTGGTAGGCTTCTTGTTTCTTTTATTTTTAATTTTTTTTGAGTTGGAGTCTCACTCTGTCGCCTAGACTGGAGTGCAGTGGCCACTCCCAGCCACCGCAGCCTCGACCTGCTGGGCTCCGGTGATCCTTCCACCTCAGCCTTCCAAGGAGCTGTAACTACAGGCACGCCCTACCATGCCTGACTGATTTTTTGATTTACTGTAGAGAGGAGGTCTCACCAAGTTGCCCAGGTGGGTCTCGAACCCATGAGTTCAGGCAATCCACTCACCTCAGCCTCCCAAAGGCATGGGATTGCAGGCTGAGCCACCGAGCCCAGCTTTTTATTTTTGAGTTGGATTCTCACTCTTTTCGCCCAGGCTAGAGTGCAGTGAGGTGCTCATGGCTCATCACAGACTCCAACTGGTGGACTCA
>NW_007107414.1:0-770 GCF_000164805.1 Carlito syrichta
CAATTCTTTGCAACTACTCAGATCTCTGGGATCCCAGTGAGTGCACTGCTGGCTTGCTGGCTCTGGAGGTGCTGCAGCCCTGTCTCCTGTGCCTCTCACCTCTCTATGCACCCTCACCCTATCCGTACCCTAACAGTTTGGATTGAAGATAAATTATTTTTTCTAGCAGACTTCCCTGAAGTGAGCACAGACATATGTCACTGCTCTAGGCATCGTAGGCTTGAATTCAAAATTAGAGTGATTTGTTTCAAAATATTTTATTCTTATTCAATGTAAATGAATAGAAAATCAGCATAATAAGAGCTGAGAGAAACAGTTTCCACAGTGTCACCTTTTTCAATAATCTCTTGCTTTTCAATTTCAATAGGTTCTTTGACAATGACCTCTACCTGATTTTCCCAATATTGCTAATTATTACAGTCATTACCAACTACCCTCGTGGTTTTGGTATTTTGGGTTCTGATATGTGCTACTAAAAAGTCAGGTATTTTTATTGATGTGACACCATTATTTTACAAACCAAATAAATCTGAAAAGTATTTGCATATTGATTGCATACATAAAAAGTTCTCTACTGTATTCAAATTTTGTATTAAAAATTAAAACTCTAGATTCCTCAAGAAGAGGAAGAAAATGACAATTGATACAGTAAAGTTTCATTTACAGTAATCATTCTAATCTGGTTCAAAGTCTTTCTGCACAAGAGCTATATACATCTGACAGTTTTGAAACTGAAACAGGTAACTCTGCTTGATGGATCTAGAGATCCA
>NW_007107415.1:0-770 GCF_000164805.1 Carlito syrichta
AGATCTCATCTCTACAATAAATCAAAAAATTAGCCGTGCATCTGTAATTCCGGCTACTCGGAAGGCTGAGGCGGAAGGATCGCCGGAGCCCAGCAGATCGAGGCTGCGGTGGCCGGGAGCGGCCACTGCACTCCAGTCTGGGCGACAGAGTGATACTCCAACTCAAAAAAAAAAATAGATTTCTTCTCAAAAAGGCTGGCATGTTTCTAAGAACAGTAAATAATGTAATAAATGTTTAGGGTATCATTTTGATTGAAAAAGTCTGGGAACAAAACAGAACATAAAACATGATCTTTATTTGTGATTATATTTACATGTCTAACAAAAATAGAGGAATATTGCCAAGGGTCAAATCTGAATGGAAGGTTGATTTCTCTTATGTGAACTTTTGTATTTTCTTAAATTGTGTTCAAATTATTTGTACCAGAAGGAATTAAATCAGTAAACTATTTTAGTCTATCTGTAGGTAATTCAGAACATCAGCAGGACCCTTGGGAGTGAAGTGGCCACACGCAGCACTCACTCTTTCAGCCATCAGGGTATTACTTTCCTTCTTAGCTGAGTCATGAATTGACCACTGGCCTCATGTGTGGGTCCCTCCAGCCCCTCTGCTCCTCTCCTGGCTGAATACAGTTCATCAAGATGCTAGGTCCCACGGGAACTCTACATCCAACAGAGAAACATCCCAGACCCTGGAATGGTGTAACACCCACCTCGTGAAATAATAAAGACTGCACAACAATCAAACACAAAAAACCCAGTGGTGGAAG
>NW_007107416.1:0-1222 GCF_000164805.1 Carlito syrichta
AGGTGGTATCTCAGTGTAATTTTGATTTGCATCTCCCTGATGATTAGTGAGGTTGAGCATTTCTTCATGTGTTTGTTGGCTGCTTGAATGTTTTCTTTTGTGAAGTGTCTGTTCATATCTTTTGCCCATTTTATAATGGGGTTGTTTGTTTTCTTCTATCCAGTACGTTTACTTTTGATTTTTTGGGGGGAGCAGGTGATCACAAACCTTGGAATTAGGTTTCATTAAAAAGGTAATCAGTCTTTTTGTCTTCTTGACTTCATCTTTTCTGTTGGAAATTCTCAGAGTACCATAAAGCATATAGGCAGGAAAAGCCACATGGGCTTTTAAATTAGCCACTCAACTCAAATCCTAGGAGATAGGTTGGTGTGACATTTCAGTTATGAGGTCAATGAGCACCAGCCTTCTGAGAATGTGTGTGCTATGTGACAGTAGAAACATGTGTTGGCTAAATTTCCCAAGTCTCTTCTACTATGCTTTAGGGTAGCCATGAGTCCACTTCATATGCATTTCTATCATAGTCATCTTAAAGCAACACATTATCTTTTCATAACAAGAATGAAAGCATAAAGGAGAAATGTTGTGCATGATGACACAGGGAAACAATGACACAAGGTCATCTTATGACCGCAAGACACAGAGCGAAGTAAAGACTAATGACACCACTAGTTGGAAATCAGTGGGAAAATCCAAAATTGGTACAGTGAAAATAAGTAAAGAAGTCTTTTTATCTCAGTGAAGTGTTCTAATACTTTCAAATACATCCTCCTCATTATTCCTCATAATTAAAAATAAGGTCAATCATGTCAAGCTTTTCCATTTTGCTTTCTTGCTGTTCCTCCCAATTTCTTCAAACCACAGTGGGTCAATGCCCCCATTGTCAAGTGATTTGAGACTCAGTACTGTTTTATTAACCTACACAGGAGTTCAAACGCCAACTGAAGTTCTATTGCAGAATACTGTAAGATAATAATGGAGACACTTGGACTTGAATATGTTGTATCCTTTGTTCTTGTGCCAGCATGAGCTCCATTGAGCCCTTTGATACCAGTACACAGAAGAGGGTGTAAGATCTAGGCAATAAGCCTGATCCAATGAAGTCTGCTCTTGAGAGCAGTGCCCAGGAAAGGAGGAACCTGGAGCCATACCAGATTGACAGTCAGTCACCAAGGTGTCATGGAGCAAGTTCCGAGGAAGGGCCACGGCCAGAAAGATAAGCAGG
>NW_007107417.1:0-536 GCF_000164805.1 Carlito syrichta
AAGTGCCTGGAGAACAGTTGTGACAGTTTAGAAAAGTAAACCATTTTGATGGATTCCTGGCCCCAGTGTTAAAATATAGCAATAGAGTGCATTTAAAATACACACACACACACAACACAAGCAGTATGTTGTATTGAGTAGAGTGACTGAGTGTCCTGCCTGTTTTCCTTAGTGTTCTATAAAAGGGTAATTAATTGTTGGAATTAAACATACTAAAATCAGAATTCTCTCAAAACACGTTGACGGTGATGATGACAACCAAAGATGCAGCACTCTCATCACTCATCGTTTAAGATTTGTCAGGTGTATTCTTATTTCAGCACTGACAGTTTTATTCAACTGATAATACTACTGATGAGGAAATCACTCAAGATCGAGCTGTATGTTTTTTGTTAATTTTTCTTCTGCTTTTAAGGTTCTCCCCAATCCAAATTACATATGAATAAATATGAAAAAGCTATTTATTTTTATATTTTGCTAAAGTATTAACCAAAATAGCTTCTAAGTTCAGTTCACTACTGTGACTGAGTCATGAA
>NW_007107418.1:0-792 GCF_000164805.1 Carlito syrichta
CGGGTCTCGAACCCGCAGGTTTAGGCAATTCACTCACCTCAGCCTTCCAAGGTGTGATTTTTTTAAAAAAGACATACCAAATAGAAAACTAAGGAACATAAATACAGTGTGGAAAGGAGGAAAGACTTATGTTGGTGACCACCTAAAGATGTTTAGGAGAGAAATGGAAATCAAAGCAATGAGATACTGTGTCTTGTAGAAATTTAGGTGGTGATGATGGAAGGCAATGGGAACTTAGGCACTGCTGGTGATGGTGTAAATTATAGCCACTTTGGATAGGAATTTGGATTTTTTAACAAAATTTAAAACGTGCTTAAGTTATCACCCAGAAAGTTCACTTCTAAGTAATTATTCTAACACGGAGGTTGGGAAACTTTTTCTGTAAAGGCCAGATAGTACATATTTCAGTCTTTGTAGGTCATGTAGTCTCAGTTGTAACTATTCGACTCTTGTAGTGCAACACTACAATTTGAATTTTATATAATTTTCACGTGTCATAAAATGTTATTCTTCTTTTGGCTTAAGTTTTTTCAACCATTTAAAACATAAAAGCCATTCTTAAGCCACTGGATGTACAGAAACAGGTGACAGGCCATATTTAGCTTCATGTATTTGAATGAAAAAAGCAAGTTGTTGCATTATGCATAGGGTATATTAATGAAATGATTTATGAATATATATTTTCATGTGTGTATAGATATGTATGTAAAAGCAAATAAAATGACTGGAACAATGCATATTAACTCCTGGTAGGTTTACAGGATAAGTGCTCAATAATTTTGACAGTTTTTT
>NW_007107419.1:0-1382 GCF_000164805.1 Carlito syrichta
CTGAAATAAGCAAAATTCATAGAAAAGATAAAGATGGTACACTCACAAAAAGGAAGGCCAGCAGGAAGTTAAAAATACAGCTGAGAGTTAGAGAGACCTGAGATAAGGAGTTATCACCTCCTTCCAAGCCTTGAGAGAAACGCACAGCTTAGGGATGCACCAGTTACTTATCCTGAGGGTACAAGTTGTAGGCCCTGCTAACCGGTAAACGAGATCCAAATAACCTCTTGGCCTGCCAATTAACAATGCCCAAATACTGCAGTATCCTAATAAAGTGAAATACAATCTCTCTAAGGATTTTATAAGTATTTTAATTCTGTTCATGATTAACTCAACAACTGAAAACCAGACACACAATTGTCTGAGCAATCAATTAGAGACCAATAGCTACTCAGCACAGTAGCCTCCCTCGATACTTATGGAAGACGGTTCCAGGGCCCCCTTGGATACCCAAACCTGCAGAGATGCTCAAGTCCTTCATATAAAATTGAGTAGTATTTGCAGAGAACCTACATGCATCCTCCTCTGTGCTGTACATCCTGTCTAGATTACGTATAATACCTAATATAATGTAAATGCTATGTACATAGTTGCTATATTGTATTTTTATTTGGGTTATTTTTTTCAAATATTTTTGATCTGCATTTTTTCGAATCCATAGATGTGGAGCTCCCAGATACAAGGGGCTCACTGTAGGGCTTTCTTGACACTATTATTTTTTATGTAAGTACTTTTAACTCAACTGAGTAATAAAGTAAAAGATACATCATATTTTACAAAGTATATCAGGAAAATGAATGTTATAGGTCAAGTAAATGTTAGTTGATGTTTATTGATAATGGAAAATAAAAAAGAATAAACTTGTCACATATATCCCACTTTTTGTATTTAATGTAAATTTTTCAATTATTACTTTTTCATCCTTACAAAAGATAATAAAATAAAAGTTTTAAAGGAGAGTAAAATATTTCAAAAATTCCTTGAGTTATGTCTCTGGTTTCTTTAGCCAATGGTCTGTCATCTTAAAGCTGGGAAATAAATTATGTCAAAAACAAATTAAAGATCAAATGCTTCACACTCACAATTCACAACATACAGAGATACCATCTAATAATTAGCTATTTACATAATCCCTGAAGAACTGCAAACAAGGTCAGAGGTTTACTTGCAAATTTATCCTATCAATAATGTGAAAGTTTATTGGTACTTAAAAACATAGGTTATCTAAGACCTTTTAAAAATTACAGTATGAATCTTCCAGTTCTTGAAGAGAGCAACAGCACAAAAATAATATAAGCAATACCAACTTGTGTTTCTAAAAAACTGTCCAACTTGTATCACATCTGAAAGAAACTACCACCGCCAGGCTCAGTGGCTCAACC
>NW_007107420.1:0-832 GCF_000164805.1 Carlito syrichta
CGGTGCCTGACTTCTTTAAGCCTTAGTTTCCTTACCTGTAAAATAGGGATGATAGCAGTACCTACTTCCCAGGTTTGTAGTATATATGAAAGCAGGAAATGCAATAAATTGCTTAGCACAGGTCCTGCTATACAGCAAAACAATACATATCGTTAACATTACCATCATCATTATTTTCAAAAAATTACCCTTTATTGGGGTAAAATTTACATACAATAAAATGCACCCATGAATTATGACAGATGTGATACCTATGTAACTATTGCCATAATTCAGATATAGAACATTTACATCAGTCAAAAACCATTATTTTAAAATAGAAAAACTAGTGTCTTATATAGTAGTAATGCAAAGGAGAAGTCACTGCGTAAAGCAAAATATCAACCATAAAAGAGAAAGAGTAAGTCCTAGCTATAATTATAAAATGAGGGGAAGGCGTATTCGTTTTGAGGGAGGTGGGACAGGCCAGGTGTACTGCACATGATTGCTTCTGTACTATACTTGTTCTTTGGTGGAAGAGCTTGTTCACAGTCCATTACGTGTTTGGAGTGAGGCTGTTTTATCCTCAACTCCAGTCTCATCATTTCTACTGCAGTTCTTAGAAATAAATCTCTCTTACCGCTAATATTATTGAATGTAAATTTGGAGAAGCTGAGAGAGCCACCACAAATGAAGCCACACCAGACAAAGGTCAGTTTGAGGATGTAAAACATAAACCTTGTGCTGATATCATCACCTAGATCCCCAGAGGCTGTGGGATCTAGGTCTACCCATGGACTTCTCAGATGCAGAAGGATCTATGGGTGCTTCATCATGGACCAAACCTGTTCCC
>NW_007107421.1:0-881 GCF_000164805.1 Carlito syrichta
AAACGAAGTCAGGCATGGTGGTGCATGCCTGTAGTTCCAGTTACTTGGAAGGCTGAGGCAGAAGTATCACTTGTTGTGCCCAGCAGGTCAAGGCTGTGGCAGCTGTGAGTGTGCCACAGCCCTCCAGTATGGGTGATAGAGTGATCATCAATTCAAATAAAAATAAACAAATACGTAAATATGAAATGGTTGTTAATAAAAATTAAGAATATAAATATTTTGAATACAATCTCTATAACAGAAGCTATTGGAAAAGTGACTTAATTGCTAACATTGAAGAAGACACAAATGGTTTCACAATATTAAAGGATCAAGTAACAGATAACTCTGGTATTATTTCAACTATGTCAAAAATTGAACATAAAGAAAGTCTTTCATTTTATTTTTTACATCTAACATGATCTTAATGTTACCATCACTTATACAAGAAAGAAGAAAATACAGAGATAAAACACATTGGTGAATTTTCAATCACTCTGTCACCCAGACTGGAGTGCAATGGCACACTCACTGCAACCCCAGCATTGACCTGCTAGGCTCTGGCGATCTTTCCACCTCAACCTTCCAAGTAGCCAGAACACACTAACACACCAGGCTAATTTTAGATTTATTGTAAGATGAGGTCTTGTCAAGTGGCCCAGCCTTGTCTCGAACCCTTGGGCTCGGGCAATCCACTCACCTCGGTCTCCCAAATTTCCTGCTGAAATTATAGGCAGGAGTCACAGCTCCTGGCCTTTATTTACATCTTTAATCCATTTAGATTTGATTTTTGTATATGGTAAAAGATATATTGGTGTATATATATGGTGTATTCTTCTGCATGTGGATATCCAGTTATTACAGTAGCACTATTTATTGAAGAGACTCTTCTTTCATCAATG
>NW_007107422.1:0-899 GCF_000164805.1 Carlito syrichta
CACCTATTTGATATTCCTGCCTTCATTTTTATTATCTGTTTTTTTTCTCTTCAATCAAATAGTCAGGCTTTAATACTTATTGTAATGCTAGGTTAATGATCCAGGTATAAAACCCAAGCTGGGAAAAAATAGCACATTTTCTATGTGCCTGGCACTGGACTAAGCAGTTTTTGTTTATATAATCATTTAATCCACGTACAAGGTTGTGAGTGTCCCCTAGTTTTCAAATGAGGAAACTAGATTCAGTGATTTGTTGAGGCATGAGGGAAGCACTGGTGACTTGCTGAAGGCCTGTTCCAACTGCTCTGCAATAATAGAAGCCAGAGCAGAAAACCAGTATGCTGTTTGGGGCATTCCAGCAAGTGCAAAAAATTGCACTCAGCGTCCTTCTTACTGCCTGGTCTTTATGACTCCTAGCTTAAAAATGAAACTCTTGATGTCTTTGAATACCATCTGACAGGTATTCAAAGGCATCAAGAGCTTTGTTGGCCTAAAGAAAACAGTCCACCACTCATTAGGTGTTTTTGACAGCCCATGCAGTTATTGAAATAAATATTTGTGTGCCACGCTATGTCTCTTTACTGAGGCCCTTCTCTGTCAAACACAACTGAGCAAAATTCATCTTTTTTAATTTGTGGGGCCAATTTTGGGTGACTTCCATTGTATGGGCTCTGAGGTCTGTTTTTTTTAAGTACTGTCACTTTGTGATTCTAGGGATTACTGTTGATCTTCCCTTGATTTTTCTTCATTCGTGACAGGTCACTTTCCTCTTTCTTTAATTCCATTATTCAGTGATAGAGGAAGAAGCTTCCACTTCTGTTATTTGCTCAGTCTGTTCTCCTTCCCTGAGCAGGGACTTTGATGGTCTTATTTTGAGATGGGACTGGAAGTGAGAAGTT
>NW_007107423.1:0-776 GCF_000164805.1 Carlito syrichta
CACAGACATAGTCGATCTTTGTAACTTGTCCTGTGCACTCACACTCACACACTCACACACACTCACATTACTTCCTTCTGCTGGACTTCCTCAAGCCTGCTCTGACGAGGCTGGGTGTATTCCCAGGGCTTTGTTGAAAGGGCACTGAGCCAGTCTCTTGTGATACACAACTAATATTGTCTGTGTGACTTCACACAAGGTTGGGTTACCTACATAACCTTAAGCAATGCAAGACCAAAGAGCCATGTCCATAGACAAATGCAATACTATATCCTAACATAATTATTTGAAATTGGGTGGAATCATTCTTTAGAGTAAAACTCTATGCATAAGCAAATAACTGAACAGCTGTTGCTTACGTATTTTTAAAATTATAATTTCCAGGTTTGAAATTTATGAAAGAATTAGACTGTTGTCCTTATGAACAAACTACCAAAAAAGTTGTGTGAAGTCTTCTTACACCTCTGGTGGTTGTTTAGGTCAATAGAGTTATTGTTAAGTAAAGAAAAAATGACACTATGACCCACACTGTAATTATGTTTATTTGTCTTGAGTATCTGAAAACATAAATGTCTCTCCTGCTGGATTATTGATCTAAGTTACTTCCTGAATATAATAATAATTGTATGTAAATAGTACTCTGTTTTTTTCAAATACATTACCTCATTTGATCTTCAAAACAAGTTAAACATATATCTTTCCCTCAACCACACAAATGAGAAAATGAAGCTTAAAACCATGACAGCATATTCAAGATATATTAATCTGTTTTAAGA
>NW_007107424.1:0-798 GCF_000164805.1 Carlito syrichta
CCTCTACAATGAATCAAAAAATTAGCCGGGCGTGGTAGCACGCGCCTGTAGTTCTGGCTACTTGGAAGGCTGAGGCGGAAGGATCGCCGGAGCCCAGCAGGTCGAGGCTGCAGTGGCCAGGAGCGGCCACTGCACTCCAGTCTGGGTGACAGAGTGAGACTCCAACTCAAAAAAGAAAAGAAAAGAAAAGAAAACCAGCTTTCCCATCACTGACCTGGGCACACAAGCCAGAAAAAAAACCCTCATCTTTGTCTCCTTCATTTCCTTCATTCAACAACCCAATTATTACTAAAGTCTCATTCTTCATCTCTGTGGCTGCTTCAAACCCGAAATGGTGGCTAGATGTAAAGTGGAATTTTAATTGTCGAAAAAGGCAGACAACTAAGAAAGTTGAGCCAATGATAAGGTGGAGTCCGTGAAAGCCTGTAGCCATAAAGAATGTTGAGCCATAAACCCGGTCATAGATAGTGAAAAATGTCTCAAAATATTCTGACTCTTGAAGTAAAGTAGGCACCTAGAATAATAGTAATATGTAAGGCTTGTAATATTTGTTTTTGATTACCTTCTATGAGGCTGTGATGGGCTCAAGTAATTGAGATGCCTGAAGCTAATAGCACGGATGTGTTAAGTAGGGGGACTTCTACTGCATATTTTGCTGTATCTCGGTGCTCTGGCCTGTCCCCTCTTCCTTCTCCTTCCCCCTGCTGTTCTCAGTCAGGCCCTCACCATCTATTGACCCACCTATTGCTCTAGACTTCTGACTTGTCTTCTGATTTTCACTCTTGCCTTCCTGAAATC
>NW_007107425.1:0-1214 GCF_000164805.1 Carlito syrichta
CGCAAGACAACAAATGAGAAGACCAACTCCTAGACACATAATAATTCGCCTAAATAAAGTAGGCACAAAAGAAAAAATCCTAAAGGCAGCAAGAGAAAAAGGCCAGATCACCCACCATGGAAGACCAATCAGAATAGCAGCAGATTTATCTGCAGAAACCCTGCAGGCTAGGAGAGCTTGGAGCCCTATCTTCAAAGTCCTAAAGGATAAACAATTTCAACCAAGAATAACCTACCCAGCCAAGCTAAGCTTCATCAGTGAGGGAGAATTAAAATCTTTCCCAGATATCCAATCCCTAAGAACTTATGCAGCCACAAAACCATCTCTACATGAAACACTCAAGAAAGTACTAAACACAGAAGAAAAGGAAAAAAGAACAACGTTCTTCACAAGAGTACAGGGAAAAGAATAAAATATACACGAACCAACCCCAAAAGCAAAAGAAAGACAAAAAAAAAAAAAAAAAAAAAAAAAAAGAAAAAACCAAGTGGAAGAACAATAACTCAATAAGAACTCCATGATAGGGATGAACTCTCAAATTTCAATAATTAGTCTGAATGTGAATGGACTAAACGCACCACTGAAAAGACATAGAATGACAAAATGGATAAAAAATCACCACGCAACAATATACTGCCTTCAAGAGACCCATCTCACTAGAAAGGACATACACAGGCTCAAAGTAAGAGGATGGGAAACAAATTTTCAGGCGAATGGAACACAAAAGAAAGGAGGAGTCGAAAAATACCATTTAAGCTATCAAAAATTAAAAAAGATACAGAGGGCCACTACATAATGATAAAAGGTTCACTCCATCAACAAGAAATATCTATCCTAAACATATATGCACCCAACATAGGTGTGCCAACATTCATAAAGCAACTTCTAGGAAAACTAAAGAAAGACATTGACTCTAACACCATAATAACTGGGGACTTTAATACACCACTCACAACCTTAGACAGATCATCAGGACAAAAAATCAGCAAGGAGATCCGGAACCTCAATGAGACTCTGGACCAAATGGACTTAGTTGATACCTGTAGAACACTCCATCCAAAGACCACAGAATACACATTTTACTCATCACCACATGGAACATATTCTAAGATCGACCACATAATTGGACACAAATCAAGTATAAGCAAATTTAAAAGGACTGAAATTCTACCATGCACCTTCTCGGACCACAGTGGAATAAAAATAAACATGAA
>NW_007107425.1:1907-10358 GCF_000164805.1 Carlito syrichta
CTTTCTGACATCACACAACTTACCTAAGTTGGAACAAGAAGAAATCGAGACCCTAAATAAACCAATAACAATCAAGGAAATCGACTACGTAATAAGAAAACTTCCTACAAAAAAAAGCCCTGGATCAGATGGCTTTCCAGCAGAATTCTATAAGACATTTAAGGAGGAGCTGATACCAATCCTACTGAAGGTATTTCAGGCTATTGAAAAAGATGGAACACTCCCCAAATCATTTTACGAAGCCAACATCACATTGATACCCAAGCCAGGAAAAGATCCAGCAAAGAAAGAGAACTACAAGCCAATATCTTTGATGAACATAGATGCTAAAATTCTCAACAAGATCCTAGCAAACCGGATTCAGCAATACATCTCAAAAATCATCCATCATGACCAAGTAGGCTTCATTCCTGGGATGCAAGGCTGGTTCAACATTTGTAAAACCATAAATGGTATTAAATACATCAACAGATGTCAAAACAAAAACCACATGATTATATCATTAGATGCAGAAAAAGCTTTTGATAAAATCCAGCACCCCTTCTTGATAAAAACCCTTGAACATCTAGGCATATGGGGAACATACCTCAAAATAGTAAAAGCCATCTACGAGAAACCCACAGCGAGCATACTCCTAAATGGACACAAATTAGAACCATTTCCCCTGAAAACTGGAACAAGACAAGGATGCCCACTCTCACCCCTCCAGTTCAACATTGTATTGGAAGTCCTGGCTCGAGCAATCAGAGAAGAGAAGGCAATCAGGGGTATCCAAATAGGAAAAGAGGAAGTCAAGTTATCTCTCTTTGCAGACGGCATGATTGTTTACCTTGAAAACCCGAGAGAATCTGTCAAAAACCTTACACTGATAAAGACCTTTGGCAAAGTCTCAGGATACAAAATAAATGTACAAAAGACAATCGCATTTCTCTACATCAATAATAAACAAACAGAAACCCAAATAAAAAACACAATTCCATTCACAATGGCCACAAAAAAATGGAAGTACCTTGGCATCTTCCTAACCAGAGACGTGAAAGACCTTTACAAGGAAAACTACAAAACACTGCTCAAAGAAATCAAAGTTGACAAAACAAATGGAAAAATATCCCATGCTCATGGATCGGAAGAATCAACATTGTGAAGATGTCCATCTTACCTAAGGCAATCTACAAATTCAATGCAATACCCATCAATTACCAGCAACATTCTTCTCAGACCTAGAAAAAACAATCCAGGAATTCATATGGAAACACAAACGTCCAAGAATAGCCAGAACAATCCTCAGCAAAAAAAACAAAGCAGGTGGTATCACACTACCAGACTTCAAACTTTACTATAAGGCTACAATCATCAAAACAGCTTGGTATTGGTATAGGAACAGGCATATAGATCAATGGAATGGAATTGAGATCCCAGAAGCAAAACCTCAATTTCTCAACTAACTCATCTTTGACAAAGCCTCCACCACCTACCACTGGGGAGAGGAGAACCTATTCAGTAAATGGTGCTGGGAAAACTGGCTGACCACATGCAGAAGATTGAAACAGGACCCCTACCTATCCCCATGCACAAAGGTTAATTCCAAATGGATCAGAGACCTAAATGTAAAACCTCAAACCATAAGAACCTTAGAAAATGAAGGAAATACCCTCATGGAAATCGGAACTGGCATCCAATTCCTGAACAAAACCCAAAATCCACAGGTCATAAGAGAGAAAATAGACAAGTGGGACCTTATTAAACTGACAAGCTTCTGCAAGGCCAAAGAAACCATCAAGAGAGCAGGGAGACAGACTATAGACTGGGAAAAAGTATTTGCCAACACAAGGTCTGACAAAGGCTTAACATCCTGGATCTACAAGGAACTCAAACCTGCTGAAAAGAAAAAAACAAACAACCCCATTATAAAATGGGCAAAAGATATGAACAGACACTTCACAAAGGAAGACATCCGAGCAGCCAACAAACACATGAAGAAATGTTCAACCTCACTAATCATCAGGGAGATGCAAATCAAAACCACACTGAGATACCACCAAACTCCAATCAGAATGGCAATTATCAACAACTCAAAAAATAACAGCTGCTGGAGAGGGTGTGGTGAAAAGGGAACACTTCTTCACTGTTGGTGGGAGTGTAAACTAGTGCAACCTCTGTGGAAAGCAGTGTGGCGATTCTTAAAAGCTCTAAATACCAACCTCCCATATGACCCCACAATCCCCCTACTGGGAATATATCCTGAAGAACACAAATCACTCTATAAAAAAGATACCTGCACACGCATGTTTATCGCAGCATTGTTCACAATAGCAAGAACCTGGAAACAGCCATGCTGCCCGTCAAAAGAGGACTGGATTTTAAAAATGTGGTACATATACACGATGGAATACTACGCAGCCATAAAAAAGAACAAACTCATGAATTTCACAGCAACCTGGATGGAACTAGAGTCTATAATACTGAGTGACCTCTCACAGAAACAAAGATCCGAGTGTCACATGTTCTCACTCATATAATGAACCTTAAACATCCAATGCCATACTATACAAAAATGACTGACCATACTGGGAAACTATGGTGGGGGGAGGGAGATGGGATTAACAGTAGGAAATATCTGTCTGGGAATGGGGAAACACCCCATATCAACAGGGTGCCTGAATGAAACGCAATTGTATACCTTACCCTTAACTGTACCCCACAACTTCACAATAAAAAATAAATAAAATAAAATAAATAAATAAAGCAAAAACTCATATTATTTGCAAATATTATGATAGAAATGTAAATCAGCAAGCTACACCTTCACTGTGTGGAATTTTTGAATAGTATTAGACTAGCCAGGGACAGAGTCACTTAAATATATGAATTCAGCCTTAATTAAATTTATTTTTGTAGCAATGTTTAAATAACTTGGATCAAGGGTTTTATTTAGTCTGTGGCCTATTTAATTTTTTTGCTTACAAACAACAACAAAAAAATCCTAATTCATGCTATAGACAGATGCACGTGAAGAACAGAAGCCTGATGGAATTTTTTCTTAATAGAACCAGTGTGCTTTTGAAGTTGTACAAGCTCATGACCTAAAAATAAGATTTGTTTTAGATATTTTTGTGGCTGAATTATTTAGAGAATATTTATGCAGCCATTCAACAGATATTTCTTGAGCTACAGCTTCTATTCTGGGAACCAAAACAAGGCTTCCTGCCTTCACAGGGTTTGCATTCTGGTGAGATGGAGTGAGGTAGATCATAAAGTCTGAACAGAATGAATTAATAAATACAGTCAGCAGTGAAAAAAATAAAACAGGATAAAGGTGAAGGGAGGGTAATGGGGGATGAGGTGGGCAAGATATGTTAGATAAGGTGGTCAAAGCAGGCTTCACTTTGATAGTGATCAGAAACATGAAGGAGGTAAGGGAATTAGCTGTAGTTAAGAATGTTTTCCCTGGATTTGAATAATGCAAAATTCATACTTTTACCTATCAACATATCTTTTTTTTTCCGAGTTGGAGTCTCACTCCATCACCCAGGCTGGAATATAGTGGCATGCTTACAGCCACTACAGCGTTGACTTGCTAGGCTCTTGTGTGATCCTTTCACCTCAGCCTTACAAGTAGCCAGAACTACAGGGGTACGCTACCATGCCTGGCTAATTTTTGCTTCATTGTAGAGACAAGGCCTTCCAAATTGCCTAGGCTGGTCTCAAATTCATGGGCTCAGGCAATCCACTCACCTCGGCCTCCCAAAGTGCTGGGATTATAGACTGAGCCACTGAGCCCGGCTTACCCATCAACATTTCTAGAGAAGTGTGTGCATTTTTGTGTGTGTTGAAGGAGAAAGAGAAAGGCAGACATGTAGAGTTTAAAATGGGAAATGCAGCGATCTAAATACAATATGGTGTTTTTAGGCTTTTGTGTATATAAATGTTGGTATATGAGCATGTGTGTGCAAATGAAAATACACTTATTCGATCAGTTTGGTCACTAAATGCAGTGCTGAGGGAACACCTAGGAGAACTAGCTCAGGTGGTAGAGGCAGGAAAGGAAGATGTCATAAAAGAAGGGACAAGGGGACCTTGAAGGATGAGTTCTGGAAACTAAAAAGGAGAAAAGGCTTTCAGCTAACTTGATTGCAGCAAATCTTTAGGTATTCATAGTTTGGTGGGAGAAAGCACCACACATTTCAAAGTGTCGGTTGACCTAACCTCTTTGATTTGCGCATATTGAATATGCTAGGGTTGTCATAACTTTCAAATGCTTCTTTATTCCCTGTGCTTAAAGTACAAAAGGCTTTTCTGTTGATATATTGAAGTATTCGTCATCCAAGTGTTGAAGGAGATTACTTTTTCAGTCATAAAATTGGCATAATTTGTATTGCTAAATGTGGTGCTTTTTCCTTGAATATTTTTGATTCATGTACACTTGGTAAGCCACTGTGGGCACCCTATTCTTTTTCTGAAAATTAACAGAAAGGAAACACTTTTGAGCCATCATAAGGTTCAGTCTGATTCTCAAGAAAAAGGAAACATATTTAAACTGGGTAGCTCATGATAGCCATAAAAAATTGATATCATCAAATCAAATATTTGATGGTACCTAATTGTGATATGCAGAGCCTCTTAAATATGTGATTTTTTTCTTCCTGCATGAATCTTGTATTCTTATAAGTGTTTGGATATTTAAGTGATAGGGGTAGAATGAGGAAAGTTGTCTAATGAAAGTCCATGCACTGAACTTATTTGAAAAAACAAACATTTGTTCTTTCTGCCAATAACATTCTGGTATCTTTTGAATATAAAACATAATTTAGAATGCTGAGTGTGGAGGCTTCTGTTGATTTGCAACAGACTGTCTGTTTCTCTTCAACTTGGAGAACATACCCATTGATGTTATGATTGTATAACATTACTAGTTCTGTATTATTAAAATTATCATTATATTGCTTTCGATACTGTGTTGAATTAAAACTCTATGAGAAACTTGATTAAACCTCAGTCAGAATTTTGCTTTTCTCAGGAGAGTACATACCAGCAAGGGTATTATTTTGATTTCTGACTTTTCTCCATCCAAACCTTACTCAGGCCCTTTGAAAAAAGTTTGCAGATCTGGCCCACACTCCAGCCCAGTTCATAAAAAGATAACTGCAGCCACAGGTGCCAAGAAGGCCCTTAATAAAGTAAACATTTGAGTCACTCAAGAGAAATCTAGGTAAGTTACAAACCTATTACACCTTACAGCATTGATCTACTTAATCACATTTGAAAGCATTATATGTGGGAATGTACTAAGATGAATTTTTTCTTTATCTCACGTTTTCTCATGTTATTTTGAATTTGCTAGAGGAAAAAAATACTCATTTAATCTTCTCCCCAAGCAGATTCAGCATTTAATGTGGTTTCTTTATTTCTGCTAGTCTTTCTAAACTTCCGCAATGATTTTTTACAGAGTCACATTTGTCCATTCTTATGTTTACTTCTGAAAATATGAGATTATTCTAAAGTTGGGAGTTATTGACTACATTCAAATTTTGGGCATAAATGCTGGATTTTAAGCAAATATGTATTTCCTGACTTTGGTGCTCTGCAGTCTCATCAGCCAGTAAACGATGGGTGTTTTTCTTCTGCAGGTGGGTTTCCCATGCTAGTAATGAGCCAAGCTTCTGGGGAAAGCTGTAGCTATGTGATTTAGAGGACATTCTTTTTTTTTTTTGAGTTGGAGTCTCACTCAGTCACCCAGACTGGAGTGCAGTGGCCACTCCTGGCCACCACAGCCTCGACCTGCTGGGCTCCAGTGATCCTTCTACCTCAGCCTTTCAAGTAGCTTGAACTACAGGCACGCACTACCACACCCGGCTAAGTTTTTGATTTATTGTAGAGATGAGGTCTCACCAAGTTGCCCAGGCGGGTCTCGGACCCGCAGGTTCAGGCAATCACCTCAGCCTCCCAAGGCGTGGGATTACAGGCGGAGCCACTGAGCCCGACTGAGAACATTCTCTAATCTTGCTCAGATTTCACTCCCTCAATCCTTGAAATAGGTTTAAGGGATTTCATAGTGTTTTTGTATAGATAAATAGATACGATAACATAGGTAATGTGTTGGTTGATACATAGTAAGCATTCTTTTAGAAGATGCTAACTTAAACTGTTTATGGAAGAAATTGCCACTGAATAGAGTTTTATTTTCAGTAACTAATTTTGTGTATTAGAAATAGATTCATGTCTTCTGTCTAGAACTGTGGTCTGCATATTACCACTTTGGAAGGTTTTTTGGCATTCTTTTAAAGAAAGCTTCTTGCTAAGATTATTCTATCTAGACATGGTGGGTAACTACTTGAAAGATACATGGTAAAAGATAGAGTACTCTGCAAATGCATTTTGAATTTGTATGTATCATTTTTATATATCAAATTACAGGCTGGTTAAATTCACTAATTAATGTATCCCCCACTCTTTGTCAAAATGATTTAAGATTGCTCCTTAAGTACTTTAAGAGAACTTTTCTGTTTTTCATGTATTCCCTGTCATAAGCAAGTAATTATTTGGCAATCTGAGTAGTTTTATAAGTTGTGGTGTATATCTCTTAAGTTTTCTCTCATATGAATTATACACACAGCTTCAATATTGAGAAACTGTAGTTTTCAGGTGGAACGTCTCTGGGTACTTTTTTTTTTTTTGAGTTGGAGTCTCACTTCTTCACTCTTGCTTGGAGTGCAATGACACACTCACAGCCACCCCAGCATCAACCTGCTGGGTTCCAGCAATCCTTCAACCTCAGCCTTCCAAGTAGCCAGAACTACAGGTGCTTGATACCATTTTTTATTTATTGTAGAGATGAGGCCTCATCAAGTTGCCTGGGCTGATCTCAAACCCGTGGGCTCAGGCAATCCACTCATCTCGGCCTCCTAAAGTGCTGGTATTACAGATTGAGTTAAGTCCGGCCAGCTCTGTGTAAGTTCACCTCTATTAATTTATAGACTCTTACTACAGTTCTGGGCAGTAGGACTTTATCCGTTTTACAGATGAAGAAAACCAAGTCCCACATCATTTTAAATAAAAGTACTTAAGCTCGTCCAAGGAAATGGAAGAATCAAGATTTTAGTGCAATGAAAATACCTCTCTCTCTCTACTCCTATCACCTTTATGTATTTATGTATGTATGTATTATCGTGACACATGAACTTTATTGACTGCCATATAGAAAAGTGTGTGAGTACAAACTGCTGTATGACGGGGCTGAGGCAGGGGACAGGGAATTAAAGGTCAGGTATATGGGGCTTCACCATGGTAAATAATGAACTCCTTGTTGCCTCACAGCCGTTTCACAACGAAGATCAAAACTGGAATAAGGATGACAACAATGGTTGCAAGGATGCTGAGGATCAGGGTCCATATGTTCAGGCACTTGGCAGTGGAGGCATAGGCCTGGGCTCCCATCACATCACCCACCATCTTTCTGTCCCTAGACTTCATGGAGTAGGCAAAGACTATAAAGCCCAGGCAGCAGATGTTCAGGAGGAGTGTGTTGAACAGGGACCAGAAGATGTGGTCAGGCACAGATTTGTTGGTGTGGACGTGGATCACAGTGGACATTAAGGGAGCAGAGATGTGGAGCATCCCCAGTATGACAACCGCGTGCTCCCCATTTAGCATATCATATTTGGGGGTTGCGCCACTGCTAACCTGAGTGAAGAAGGTTTGGGAAGTGTGGTTCATGATTTGGAGACAGGAGAAGCTGTGGGTCCAGATGAGATGACAGTGCTCAGAGGTTCCATCCCAGTAGTTTCAATTTCTTAATCTTTTTTTAAACTAACATTATTTTAAATTTGAAAACCTTTCAATAAAATTATTATGTAAAAAGAAAATAATACATAATTATATGTCTGTTCCTACCAAAATACTTTTAATATAGGTGAGATTGTTGTTCAATATATCTAACAATCACAAATTACTCAAACGGTTTTTAAAACTCTTGAATAGCCTTTTATATTTCTCTAGTTGAATCAGTATTATGTACACAGAAGAAAATGCTTTGGTGTGAGTGAATAAAATACTCTATTTCGTTTCCACAAAAAGACTTAAGACTGTAAAAGTGAATGAAGGCAGAGAAGGGGAAGTGACTTGCCCAAGGCCATGCAGATAGTTAATAACTCCTGGTCCCGTGACCCTAATTTTCCTAAATGTTTATGTTTTAATCTTGAGTTTTGTCTTTGACCCTTTTGTCTAGTACCTGTAATTGCAAAGTAAAAATAAAACAAAACTACCTTTGCATGCCAGATATTGTATTGTCACTTACCATATCATAGGACAGACATATAAGGTTCTACTACTTTACATCTTTTAAAAATTCAGAAACACATTTCTATCTACCCTATGCAATATTCTCATCATTTGGATTTTGTCACATAGTAGAAGTCTAAGTTTTGGGTGCTAATCTGTGCTGGTCATTTCAGG
>NW_007107426.1:0-1163 GCF_000164805.1 Carlito syrichta
TCACATTCCCTTTATATTGTAACCCAATTTATATTTTTAAGAGTGTTTCCACTGAATCCACTAGTATTTTTCTCTACCTAAGACATAATTCTGTACTGTGCATGAAGTATTCGATAAATCAGATACTTTTAACCACCAAGCATTTAAAATGCGTCACACAGATAAATGAGAATTTGGGACCCAATATATATAAACCAAAATAACATGGAGATTTACAAAGTAGTAAGTATTTGGGATCTGCATTAGTATAAAAATTTAGATAATTGAAACTTTTCGAAAATTGATTGTGATCTTAGCAAAAGCAAAATACATATCCTGTAGGAAAATCTGCTCAACGGTTGTTATATAATAATAAAAACATTCAAAAGTTTGTAAACTAAAGAAAGTGCTAAAATATTATTTGGTTGTGCTATAATCAAGCTCCAACAGGACTCCATGACCATAATAATAAAAGACTACCTCTTGGCCAACCCCCTCATGTCCCCACCCAGATTGGGTGTTTCTTGGTCCTCTTAATAAAGACTGGTTTAAAAAAAAAAAAGATGGCCAGGCTCAGTTTCTCAGCCTGTAATCCTGCGCCTTTGGGAGGCTGAGGTGAGTGAGACTGAGGTGAGAGGATTGCTTGAGCATGCAGGTTCAAGACCCACTTGGACAACAAGACCTCATCGCTACAATAAACCAAAAAATCATTCTGGTGTGGTAGCGCATGCCTGTAGTTCCAGCTACTTGGAAGACTGAGGCGGAATGATCGTCAGAACCCAGGAAGTCGAGTCTGCGGTGGCCTTTAGCGCCCACTGCACTCCACTCTGGGTGACAGAGTGAGACTCCAACTCAATAAGAAAAAAAAAAGACTACCTCGTTTAGACGATTCTTGAATGGTCACTTATCCCTGGAGAACTTTTTGGACATGTGTGAACACATGGTTCTCTTCACTTCTTGGGAATTAAATCGATCTTGTCTATCGCATTTGCGAGAGCACTGTACACAAGTGCTTGAGGTCTAAGGATTGCTCAGTAGTCAAGGACCCTCCCATTATGATGTCAAAGTTCTGAGGCTGATGTCATGAATGACAATTTGACATGCTGTTTTCCCTGACTTTAGTTACCTCTTTTAAGGTAAAACTAGCCATTTAGTTATCTGACATTCAATGAAATAACCATGAA
>NW_007107427.1:0-699 GCF_000164805.1 Carlito syrichta
CTATACTGAATATGCATATGTACCCACTGAATCTAAAATTAAAAAAAATAATAATAATGAAGAATAGAGAGACTTCTCATGAGGTTAAATTGTTACATTTTCTTCCAATGTTCATTAGTAATCTTTCAGAGATTAATGCATAATTACCATCCATTCAAAGCTCTATGTTTGGAGGTAGTCATCCCTGGGTACTTTTCTCCTTCATGAGTTCTTATCTCTGGTCTCACAATTTATTTTCCTTTTTACTTCTGGGTGCCTTTGCAGAGGTACGTTTTGCAGAGATGGATACAGAAGGTAACTTTTTTTATTATAAGAATGTGGGGTACAATTCAGAATTTGGTAGACAAACGTTGATTATGCAGATACTCTTGTTGATAAGATATGCCCCTCCCTCCCCTAGCAGTTTCCCTCAACTGGCAATTCCACCCCTCCCCTACCCTGACAGTTTCACACTACTGCCAATCCCTTTCTTAAAGTATTATAAAAACTGTTCAAGGTCTGCTTATGAGTGAAAACATATGGTACTCTGTTCTTTGTTTCTGTGATAGATCACTGAGTATGATCGACTCTAAATCCATCCAAGTTGCTGCAGAGTCCATATGTTTGTCCTTCATTATGGCTGTGTAATATTCCATTGTGTATATGTACCAAATTTTTTTTATCCAGTTCAGCTTTTATGAGCAACATGGTTGGTTCTAT
>NW_007107428.1:0-1006 GCF_000164805.1 Carlito syrichta
TGACTTTACCATTCTGAGTGCAATTACCAAAGATTCTGGATTTCTTGTGCTGATTTGAGCAGTTACAATCTGTTCATAATGGCCTATGACCTCATGGAGATGACAAATACCATGTGAGATGGAAATCAAGATATTCAGGGAGATTCCAAATATTGAGTACAATTTTCTTGCTTAGTAATTCACTCAAGCATGAACTATGCTTCCCCAAAGGACTCAGAAGTCACCTTTCATACCAAAACCTTTGGAAAGACATTGATGAGAACAGATCAAATAGTTCTAAAAATTGTTGTAGTAACTGGTAGGAGACAGGGCAGTTAAAATGGTCTCGCTGATAGAACAAGAATAAAAGGTTACCAGAATTGCAGAGACTACAAGTCAAAATGGCTGTCTAGTAGGTAAATGAAGCCATGAGAGTCAGCAGCCCACCATGATAAAAACCTGCAAAAGCATTTCACAGTGCTTAACTGATCATAGGGAGCCATGGAGAGAGTATCATCTAGATTGAGCATCCCACCAAGGTCCTATTTGATTTTTATATCCACTCATAGTAGGACCTGGTGACTTCCCACCCAATTCCTTTTTTTGTTGTGGCTGACTTGTTTTGAGTTGTGGTATCACTATGTCACCCAGCTTGAAGTGTAGTAGCATGATTATGGATCACTGCAGCCTCAAACTCAGGCGATCCTCCCACTTCATCTTTTTGAGTAGTTGGGACTATAGGTGCACCTCACTGTATTTGGATACTTTAAAGTTTTTTGGTTTTTTTTTAAGACAAGATCTCACTATGCTTCCCAAGCTAGACTTGAGCTCCTGGGCTTAAGCTTCTCCTACCCTGGTCTCCTAAACTGCTGGGATTAGCCACCAAACCCAGGTTCTCACTCAATTTATGTTTTTAAAAACTATTTTATGGACCTACACACCTTTAACAGAAGCTTAGAAGTTTGAGGAAATTACTGTTATGATTACCAAAAGTACTAGTTCTATAAAACTTCCTTAAGAAAGGAGA
>NW_007107429.1:0-584 GCF_000164805.1 Carlito syrichta
TTAATTAATACATGTAAATTTTAGGGTATGTCCATTATTATTCATTTCACAAATATGTATTTAGTGTTTACTATGTAAAGGGCACTGGGGATACAGTTTTTGGGAGGCAGAAGTGAGAGGATTGCCTGAGTTCTCTGGTTCGAGACCAGTCTGAGCGACATGGAGAGATCTCGTTACTACAATGAACCAACATTAGCCGGGCATGGTAGCACAAGCCTGTGGTTCCAGTTACTTGGAAAGCTGAGGCAGAAGGATCACCTGGGTCCAGTGGGTGGATGTTGCAGTGGCTGTGAAGGTGCCACTGCACTCCACCCTGGGTGACAGAGACTCCAACTCAACAACAATAAAAAAATCTTGCATTCATGGAACTTACTTTGTGATTGGGATAACAGATAGAAAATATAAACAATAAACTGGCAATTGTATAGTTTGCTAAGTGGTGATTAAGAAATGTATAGAAAAATGAGAAGTGGGCAACCCCCTTTGGGTCCCCTCCCACTGTGGGAGCATTTCTGTCCTCTCATAAAATCTGCTTTCTCATTTTCTGGCTGGCCGTGTCCCTCATTATTCTTGGAAATGAGACA
>NW_007107430.1:0-1054 GCF_000164805.1 Carlito syrichta
ATTAAATAACATTTATAACATTTTACTTATTTAATGATTTTTTGTGACCTGTGTATATTAATAGACTCTATTTTTCTTTTGTTTTTTCTGGAGATGTTAATCATTAACTACAAAATTATAAGTGCATATTTGTTATAGATATATTAGTCTCCTTGCTCTTCTGCCAAAGGTAATCTCAAATCATGGTCTGAAAAATTACTCCTCATCTGGGAACTATAGGAGTTAGAGCATCCTTATTTTTTAATATCCAAAAATATTCATTCTATTTAAATAATTCTTTTGAGAAAAATTCCATTAGTAATATTTTATGTGTTGATTTCAAAATTATTCTGTTCCTTCATTTGTGTTCCTTAACTTTAGTCGAATAAAAACAGAACTTCAACTGGCAAAGAAGCTGTATCTATTTCTCTCAAGGTTAATATTAAGGGCATATCACAAGTTCTATTTGATAAACTGACTACCAAAAGTTATTAAATCTAAAAGTTTTCTAATGTAAGCTCCAGATAAGGAGATTCTTGGCATACATGAATTAACAATTTTTTAAAAACTTTTTTAATCTAGTGGCCTCAACTTTACTAACTTAAATATTTCATTTAACTGAAGTATTTGAAAATGACAGAAAAATGACTGATCATTAAACTGAATTTGGCTAAATCAAGCAGAGGGAGCAGACCATTTCCAGTACTGAGCAGCTGCTGATATCAAATATGAAGGGAGGGAGGGATGTCAGTTATTTCTTTAAAAAGAAAACATTTAAAATGTTCATTTTTTTCTGGTGAAAATGGATGCATGCTCCCTTTTTTGACTACAGGGGACTTTATGGTACATGACAAGGTGGGCTTCCCTAGGTACCCCCATAATACATGCTTTTTTTAATCAATATTTTTTATTATGATATTCTGGGGTACAGTTAAGGGTTAGGTATACAAATAGGCTTCATTCAGGCACCCTTGTTGATAAGAGGTGTCTCGCCGTCCCCAGACAGATATTTACTAATGTTAATTCCATCTCCCTTCCCCTCCCCCCCATAGTTTCCCACCACTGTCAGTCATTT
>NW_007107431.1:0-547 GCF_000164805.1 Carlito syrichta
GGTCTCGAATCCGAGGGCTCAGGCGATCCACTCACCTCAGCCTCCCAAGGTGCGGGATTACAGGCTGAGCCACCGAGCCCATCTATAGAAGCCAATTTTTATGCCTCGTGTTAAACAATAATGATATGAAAAGCAAAATAATATGTAATATTGATATTAAAGTGACGCTGATGGTTCCTAGTCTTTAACGAGTATGACTGTCCCAAACCATGTCCCATCTAGAGGTACCTAGCCCATCACAGACCTCAGCACAACTATTGGGGGACCCACCCAGACTGGTCTTGTGTTAGAGAACATAAATCTGTGTGGAGGATGCAGGGGACAGCGAGGACCCCTTCCATCTCTGCCCCAGAGTCCAGGAATTGTCAGTGTCCCCCTACGAGAGCCCTAGGACAGTGCTGTGAAAATCAAGGGGTGGTCATTTTATGCCTCAGTCTAGAGGCAGGCCAACCATGGGGGCTTTTCTAGGAAGAAATTCCCCAACTGAAGTGCCCTTTTCAATGCTGACCCCATTACCCTGCTGTTGTCGGCAGGTCTTGCGCTCTCC
>NW_007107432.1:0-811 GCF_000164805.1 Carlito syrichta
AATGGGGAGAACAGGATGGGGTGGATGCACACAGGAGTGGCCTGGGCTGGCTCTGGCCTACAGGCCTAGCTATGGTGGTGGTGGGGTGGCCCTGTCCCTGTGGCAGGATGTGGCAAATGCTCAAATATATTTCTTGTATGATTGAGTGAATAAAGATAGAAACACATGTAGCTGATTCAGGATCAGCAGTTGGCCTCACCTGGGCTGACTGAATATCTCTCACTAGCCCAGCAGCAGTTAAAGGTATTTCCTTTTGAAAGGCAAGTTGCAACTTTAAAGACCCACCAGGCTCCGGGCAGGTTTTGTTTTAAAAAGGCCAAATTGCCCAGAGACTGGCCATTTCATGGAAATGGAAAAGAGTCTTATCTAAAACCCCCCTTCTGAAGTTGACGGTTAACAATCCAGCAGTTCCTGGAAACCATTTGTTCTTTGGAAAATCTAATTTTGCTGAGTACAACCTTGTAAAATTCCAAAGGAAGTATGTAATCACTCAACATGACCCCCTCCCTTACCTAAGCAAGGGTATAAGATCCCACTTCTCCTGTTCTGGGGCACTGGATTTGGATGCATTAAACCCTCGGGCCCACTGGGATGGCCAGCGTAATAAAGTGCCACTTTCTATAATAGGCTCGGTGTCACAATCTCTATTTTTCCTGCTACCCCCTCTGTGGGAACTCCTCACTGAGCAGGCACTCGGGTTCCTGACCTCTTTGGGCTGCTATGTCTGTCCTTCCTTTTTAACCTATCATGAAAGGACCCAGCCAGTGGCAACCTGGTTGTATGGAGGCAGGTCTTGGTTGGGGCTAGAGTT
>NW_007107433.1:0-979 GCF_000164805.1 Carlito syrichta
CACTGGAACCCACTTCCCAAACCTTACAATCTGTCCATGCAGTGGGGTTTAGGTTTGCTCCCTGGAACTAAAGGAGGCAAGAAAAAGGAAAATAATGGAAAAAAGGGGGATAAAGAAAAGGTTGGAGAGAGAGAATTGTAAGAGGGCAAACAGACATACATACCAACTAATGAATAGAAAGAGACACAAGGCCAGAAAAGAGTAAAAAGCAACAAATAAACAAGATTCTCTAAAGCATACTGGTAATCACACAAAGACAGTCTAATAAATTCATGCCTTTTGATGTGCTTTTCTCCAACACAGACAAGTGGTCTAACTCAAAAAGCAAACAAAAGTGAACAAAACAAACAGTCAAAACAATAAAATCAAAATAAGAAGCCAGACTAGCTCTGGAGTCTTTCCTGAGTGTCTGAAATCTCTTAAGCTCTGATCTCTTGTCTCTCCTCTTTGTTCTCACTGCAGGCAGATAGGTTTACTCAAAGCTTGGATTGGTTCCCTTGGCTTGCTGCCTGAGAGGCCTGCCATAGGACTAAATTGTCTGTGTCTGATAAAGTGTAGGGGAGGGCCTTCTACCTCCTGTTTGGTGAGGTTACCTTAAAAAAGAAACCAAGGTGGCGGCTGCTCATAGATGGACAGGGAAATGTGAATCTCTGCCTGGAAAATGACTGCAGTGGGCAGCTCCTCTATCACTGATCCTTTTTTTCCACCTGTCCTTTCTCTCCACTCATCCAGGTCCATGGGTGATACACTATGACAGGCTATGGTGTTGTGTACCTGGCATCAGGCACTGGGAATCAGCAATACAGCTGTGTCACTGGTGACTTGGGGTGGGCATATGCTGTGCCACTGGTGACTTGGGGTGGGAGAGGGAGCCCGGAGTTCCTGAAACCAAGAACTGAGAGTGGCTGTTCAGCACCTCTTTAAGATATACCGTTCCCTTACACAACCATGCGAGTCTTAGCTCCCAAGTTGGAGGTTA
>NW_007107434.1:0-793 GCF_000164805.1 Carlito syrichta
CCCACGACAAACATCAAAATTGTAGACATAAGGAGCAAAGCACAAAATTGTAGCATGAGAAAATAGCTACATTTAATTATCGAAAATTACATAGAATTTTAGTCTTCTTTACAGGCGCTTTATTAAACTTACATCTAAAGATGCATCTTTGGTTAATGCAACTTTCATTTCAAATCAGGGAATTGACAGAACATTTATCAAATTTAAAATTCGTGAAGTGTTTTATATTAAAAAAAATTTTCAGGCCAAGCGTGGGGGGCTCATGCCTGCATTGCCAGCACTTTAGGAGGCCGAGGCAGGCTGTTTGCTTGAGCACAGGAGTTTGAGACCAGTCTGGGCAATACAGCGAGACCTCATCTCTACAAAAAAAAAAAATCAAAAAATTAGCCGGCCATGATGGAGGAGTCTGAGGTGGAAGAATCGCCTGAACCCAGGAGTTCGAGACAACCATGAGCCCTGATCATCATGATGTTGCCACTATACTCCAGCCTGGCCAATAGAGTGAGACTCCTACTCAAAAAAAATAAAATAAATTCAAGCAGGTGGCAATGCTTGCAATTTTAAAAGTGCTAGGGCTACTTTTCTGAGAAAAGTCTTTCAAAACTGTGAGGCCCTTGTGATCACTTTTTCTCACATCAAATCTTTCATATGTCCCTCCCTTGAAAGGCTTTTCTTCTCTCTTCCACAGAATAAATACCCATCTCAGGTTCCAGAGTACTCAAGACTCTCTTCAAGGAAGCATTCTAAGAGTTGGTGATTCTTCTTCACGTACCTTTGCAGGTTCTGTAGCCCC
>NW_007107435.1:0-408 GCF_000164805.1 Carlito syrichta
CGATGTGAGAGCTAACTGGAGGCCCTTAGCTAGCCCGACTCTAAACAACCCTACATGGGACACAGGAAGAAGATAACCAGAAGAACCTGGAAGAAAAGGAATCGAGAATACACAAAGACTTTCCCCAGTCACTTGGCAGGTTTTCACTACAACTTTATCAAGAGAAAGTAGAGATTTGCATCAGCACCTCATTACACAGATGACCTTCACAAGACCTTCAACTTGAGGCTTAATTAGATCCAGGGGAAAGGTTGCGGGTAAAATGCGATAAGTTAGGTTTTATTTCTGGAAAACCATTAGAATCAATAAAAATACGAAAATAATCACAAGAATACATAAAGAAACACAAATGTAAGCTTTTTGTGTGGACATTTCTTATGTAAAACACTTAAGTTTTGTTTCTGCACG
>NW_007107436.1:0-817 GCF_000164805.1 Carlito syrichta
CAGCTGCAAAGTCCATACATTTGTCCTTATTTATGGCTGCAATGAAACAAGGTATTTTCAAAGAAAAATTTGCGATGAGACTGCTGATAGGCCTATTAAACCTCTTTGAAAAAGAAAACTGACAAGGACTGTTTTTCAGCCCCAGAGTTAAATTTAACAATGGTTCTAAGGGCTCATAGCTTCTATCAAGAACATGGCATGAATAAACCTCCAAAGAGCAAGATTTACTTTAAAAGACAGATGCTGTGGCCCTACTCATTTTCCCGGCCAAAGGGAAGGTTGCCAACATTCCAATTTCAGACTTTAAGTCCAAATTCCCTGATTTTATGGCTAAAACACTTGACATTAACACAGTATCTGTAGCTACTTTGCACGTCATAGATAAGAAAAAATTCAAGTTACACATATAAATTAGTCCCAAAGGTAAGGGACTTTCCCCAAACATACTGTATTAAAAATATGTGGCTATTGCTTTGATAAACTCTGCTGTGGATGTGACTCTTGGAGCTATAACCAGGCCATGTTTCCTGGCTTTGGATACCCCTCTACCTTGAAGAAATGAATCTCCTCTCTTTCTCTCTCCTTTTCTCCCATTGTACTTTCTAAATAAATGATATTTTCCAAGCTAAAAATAAAAAATAGGCCAGGCTCGGTGGTTCAGCCTGTAATCCTGTGCCTTTGGGAGGCTGAGGTGAGTGGATTGCCTGACCCGCGGTTTCGAGACCCACCTGGGCAACTTGTCAAGACCTCATCTCTACAATAAATCAAAAATCATCCGGGCATGGTAGCATGTGCCTACAATTCTGGCTACTCAGAA
>NW_007107437.1:0-822 GCF_000164805.1 Carlito syrichta
CTCTGTCGCCCAGGCTGGAGTGCAGTGGCCACTCCCGACCACCGCACACAGCAGCCTCAACCTGCTGGGCTCCGACGATCCTTCCGCCTCAGCCTTCCAAGTAGCCGGAACTACAGGCACGCGCTACCACGCCCGGCTAGTTTTTTTTTTATTTATTGTAGAGATGAGGTCTGACCAAGTTGCCCAGGCGGGTCTCGAATCCACAGGCTTAGGCAGTCCACTCACCTCAGCCTCCCAAGGCGCAGGATTACAGGCTGAGCCACCGAGTCCAGCCCTCCACTTTCTTTCGTATGAGGCTTGGTAAAATATTTGTTGAACGAATGATGGAGGCAATCAGTCAAATAATAGTAATCCCTAAAACAATAGAAAAGGAGCCAGGCAGGATCTGGCAGGGCAAAATGACTTTGACATAAGCTGGGGAATCCTGGGGAAAAGGGAGATCACCAGAACAAGCAAAGACAGGTGATGCCAGGTGTGCACAGGTGAAGACAGATAAAGGCAGGTGTGCACAGGTAATGTCAAGTGTGCACAGATGTGCACAGGGGAAGGCAAGTATGCACAGGTGAAAGCAAGTGTGCATAGGAGAAGGCAGGTGTGTCCTGGTAGAAGTGAGTGCTCTGACCATCAAGTCTCCCCACTCCCTGGGCCTTGCCAGAGTCCTCCATGCATTCTCCATATTTTTTCTGCTTGTTTTTCGCAGCAGCAGGAGGTTCTCTCACACATCAGACATTGGACAATTCACTCATTTCTACATAATCTCATGACTTCTGATTCAATGTCATAAGCCCGGTGCTGTAAGTATCCCCAGATTTCACAGATCCC
>NW_007107438.1:0-990 GCF_000164805.1 Carlito syrichta
TGCAAACAAACAATATTTTTGCTGATGGAAGTATTTTACTAGAATTCGGTGTAGATAAATACAAAAATTTTGAAGTCGGCCATTGTAGTCTGGATTCTAGCAAGGCAAAATCTGCGCCGTAAGTCATGCAAGGATGCTACAGCTGCAGGGGGTGGTGTGTGTAGGTCCAGGAAGAAGAAATGACACATCAGAAACTAAGGTGGCAACAGTAAAAACAATGCATGCTCCCACCCAGCTCATGGAGTTGTTTACAAGAAGCACACACCTCAATAGTTGTCAGTGTTTGTGACAACTTCTTATCATTAATCATCTCTAGATATCTAACTGTCTAGTCTGAGCAGGGCAAATCGAAATCAACGTTTTCCAAATGAAATATATCTCCTTCCCAAGGGGGCAGCTAAGTTTTACTCGCCAGCTTTGTTTTCACTGGCTGAAAGATCAACATCTAAGTCTCTAAATGGCATCTCATTTCAGGTGTGAAAAAATCAGCATTGCAAAGTTATCACAAACACTGATTTGCACAACCCCACTCTTTAGAGGTACAAAGTCAGACACCGGCAGGTATCAGTAAATGTTTGCAAATATGTGAATGAACATATAGGGTAAACAAACAACTCCAGCTTGTACTTATATTTTTGTTTCAACCTGGGGCACTAATGAGCTTAGTCAATGATGAGGAAAAAATAATCAACAACAGGAAGTGGGGTGTAGATCTTTTCACTTCTTCACAATTTCTAACACCCTCTTACTCGTCTCCCAGACACTGCGCTGTTGCCATAATGATCACGTCCCACCCCCACTTAAAAGAGTTTCCTTACTCCCCAAAGCTTATTCTTTATCCCTATTTCCCTGACAGAACCCAGTGCAGACACATACGTGCCTACCTGCATTCCAGAGCTTTCTAAATCAGACCGCCCTGACATGAGTCTCTTCCTTCTCCCATTCTTATATACCTGCTACCTTCACATAGTCAGTCTACCTTCCAAGTGG
>NW_007107439.1:0-738 GCF_000164805.1 Carlito syrichta
TTGAGGAGGATGTGGGGCAATAGAAACTCTCACTCTTTGCTGCAGGGACAGAAAATGGTACAGCCACTTGGAAGACAGTCTAGCAATTTCTTACAAAACTAACATACTCTTACCATATGATCCAGCAACTTCATTCCCTGATATTTGCTTACATAAGCTGAAAGCTTATGACCACACAAAAACCTGCACATGGGTGTGTATGGAAGATTCATTCATAATTACTAAAACTTGGGAGTAATAAGTGTCCTTCAGTAGTTCAACATTTGAACAAACGGTGGTACATCCAGGCAATGGAATATTATTCGGAACTTGAAAAGAAATAAGCTATCAATCTGTGAAAAGACATGGGGAAGCTTAAATGCATATTACTGTGAAAGAAGCCAGTCAGAAAAGACTACATACTGTAGCCTTTATGTGACATATTGTCATAATTGCTATGACATTTTGGAAAAGGCAGAACTATAGAGACAGTGACTCCCTGAGATTGGGGGTAGGGAGAGATGATCAGGCAGAGTACAGAAGCCTTGTATGGGAGTGAATTTATTCTCTACAGTACTCCAGTGGTGAACACATGTCATTGTACAGTCATCAAAACCTAGATAATGTACAACATCTACAGTGAACCCTAATGAAAACACAGTGGACTTTGAGTGATGATGTGTGAATATAGTTTCATCAGTTCTGATAATGTCCCCAGGTGGTGCAGGATGTTGAAAGTGTCAGATTTTGGGCATGTGC
>NW_007107440.1:0-735 GCF_000164805.1 Carlito syrichta
CACTTTTTTTTCCAGATCAGTACTTTTACTTGAGTAATTTATCCTTTTAGTCTGAGCATAAGTACTTTAGATTTTTTTACTCCAGTCTGTTAATTGTGGCAAGGGCCCCTTAGGCACCGAGTAGGCACTGTGACCCTTAGACAGAAGAGTTCTGAGGCACATAGCTTCCCTACTTTTGTACTCTGTTTTCTTAATGTATGCTTTGGCATAGAATGTGAATTTTGTTTCAATTTTTTAAAATATTACTCTCAAGAAAACATTGTGAAATACTTGAAAATGGGCAAAGAAAAACAATATATTACTGGATGTCTGTACACACTCTTCCAGACTATTCACAGCTTTCATTGTCTTTGAATTTTTTCAGTTCTGTAAGCTGTTACATGGCAAGGCACAGGATTATAGACAAGTAAATGGAAGGGCACTTGATGCCACTCCTTTTCCCAGTGAAAATGTCAATTTTGCAACTATTTTAATATTTATTTTTGCTTTTTTAAAGGACTTGAATACTTATGGTGCTTTGAATTCTCCTTTGAATCAGCTGTAATATTTTAGGGTTTTTTTTTTTTTTTTTGAGTTGGAGTCTCACTCTGTCGCCCAGACTGGAGTGCAGTGGCCGCTCCCGGCCACCGCAGCCTCAACCTGCTGGTATCCGGTGATCCTTCCACCTCAGCCTTCCAAGTAGCTGGAATTACAATCATGCGCTACCATGCCCGGCTGATTTTTTGATTTATTATA
>NW_007107441.1:0-900 GCF_000164805.1 Carlito syrichta
TTCCTTTTTTCCTCAATGCGTGCCATACATCTTGATTTTAATAAAGTAAACTTTTTATGCCTCAATTTAAGATAGAGTTGAAGGTGAGCTAGTAATAACAGTATAGTGATTATTTGCTATTATCTGATCTTTCAATTTTTAAGTGAGGGCCCAAAGTTAATGCAAGCTTTAAGAAAATTGGGCCAACAAAAAAAATTTACAAATTTGAAAAATATATCTTAATGAAGAAGTAATTGATTTGCATTCAGAAACAACTACTATGAGACCCCTAATGTCTGAGCATTCTGTTCCCTGCCAAATCAATCTCTTTGGCCACCATGATATCAAAGCACAATGAATTTCAGTCACTATTTCTCAAAAATGTTCACAGTATCATCACTGCTAAAAAGAACAAAGGAAGTTTATGAGTTCCTAGTTTTTGGTTTTTTTGAGTGAAAGTCTCACTCTGTTGCCCAGGTTGGAGTGCAGTAACACACTCACAGCTACCACAGGCTTCACTTTACAGTATAGTTGGCAATTTTAAAATGGATTAGTACTTTTAAGCTATTTATTTAGACACATTTCAAAGTAATTTATATATAAAATCATATACTTCTGAGTGAAAAATTTTTGGCACAGCAATGTTACATAATTTTTTCCAAAGTAATATGGTATAAGTATAATTTAATTCCAAGTGGGCTGAAGAGTTTATACATACTACCTTCAGATATTATTTATCAATTATGAAAAGTACTATTCCTGGCTTAATAAACATTATTTAATTATAATAAAGATTACATTTTATCAGATGTCTTTTTTTGTTTGTTTGTTTTGTTTTGTCTGTTGAGTTGGAGTCTCACTCTGTCACACAGACTGGAGTGCAGTGTCCGCTCTGGCCACCGCAGCCTCGACCTGCTGGGG
>NW_007107442.1:0-890 GCF_000164805.1 Carlito syrichta
CCTAGATTGTGTTCCTATAATATGCAGAGAAGAGGAATTGATGACCTGTGAGCTACAGTATCCTCCTCATCTCATTTGAGTGTTTGATCAGTTTTATTTATTTATTTATTTTTTATTTTTTTTTAGTTGGAGTCTCATTCTGTCGCCCAGACTGGTGTGCAGTGGCCGCTCCCAGCCCCCACAGCCTCGACCTTCTGGGGATCTGGTGATCCTTTCACCTCAACCTTCCAAGTAGCCGGAATGCGCTACCACATCCAGCTGATTTTTTGATTTATTGTAGAGATGAGGTCTCGCCAATTTGCCCAGGCGGGTCTCGAACCCTTGGACTCAGGCAATCCACTCACCTCAGCCTCCCAAAGCGCAGGATTACAGGCTGAGCCATCGAGTCCAGCGGAACTGGAGTTTTAAATATTAATACTTCCTAAAGTGTTTTTTAATATATTTTTTTTGAGTTGGAGTCTCACTTTCTCACCCAAACTATAGTGCAGTGGCCACTCCCGGTCACCGCAGCCTCGACCTGCTGGGCTTCGGCGATCCTTCCACCTCAGCCTTCCAAGTAGCTGGAACTACAGGCGCGCACTACCACGCCCGGCTGATTTTTTGATTTATTGTAGATATGAGGTCTTGCCTGCCCAGGCGTGTCTCAAACCCACGGGCTCAGACAATCCACTCACCTCAGCCTCCCAAGGTGCGGGATTACAGGCTGAGCCACCGACCCCACCTGTGTTTTTAAATTTTTAAAAATACTGCCTTTGATTTATATAGAAGAGTAAAAATTATGTCTTTTTAAATGTTGTCTTTTGTGTAGGTTAGAAGAGGGTAAGGAAAAGTTGCATAAAATAATTTTGCAAAAGTAATCTATTGAAGGATATACTTAGAGTGAATTTTGA
>NW_007107443.1:0-767 GCF_000164805.1 Carlito syrichta
GGACTTGCTGTACATACCTAGGAATGCTATTGTTGATTGATACAGTAATTCTATTTTTAACTATTTGAGGCAATGTCAAACAATGTTACACATAAGCTGCACCATTTTATATTCCACCTACAATGTCTACGGGTTGGAATTTCTCTGTGTCCTTGCCAGTACTTGTTATTTTTAATTTTGGGTTGTAAATTTCTTAATGTGTATGAAGGGGTAACTCATAAAGTTTCAATGTGCATATTCATATAGTAATAATATTGATCATCTTTTCATGTGCCTTTTGGCAATTTGCATGTCTTCTTGGCAAAGTGTATATTCAAGTTCTTTCTACATTTTTTTTTCTTTGAGTTGGAGTCTCACTCTGTCGCCCAGACTGGAGTGCAGTGGCCGCTCCCGGCCACCACAGCCTCGACCTGCTGGGCTCTGGCGATCCTCCCACCTCAACCTCCCGAGTAGCCGGAATTACAGGCATGCGCTACCACGCCCAGTTGATTTTTTGATTTATTGTAGAGATGAGATCTCGCTGCCCAGGTGGGTCTCGAACCCGCGGGCTCAGGCAATCCATTCACCTCAACCTCCCAAAGGCGCGGGATTACAGGCCGAGCCACCGAGCCCGACTTACATTTTTTTTTTAACTGGGCTGTTAGTCTTTTGTTATTGAGTAACAGAAGTTCTCTATTGTGATAACAGGTTCTTATCAGATATACAATATTTTCTCCCATTCTGTGATCATCTTTCACTTTTCTTGATAGTGTCTTTTGCTGCACAAA
>NW_007107444.1:0-1553 GCF_000164805.1 Carlito syrichta
TCAGACATCAGACTAAAAAAATTAACTCACAAAATGTTAAATGTATCATCTTCATGACTGTCAAAGGAGAGAAGACTGCTGGGACTTAGTTGCACACAAAAATTAGTGCATTTGTTAGGATGTCATTGCTTACAAGGGAGAGAAGTCTGATTCAAATGGGCTTGAACAATACTTTTCACCTCACACTTCTGGAACTCCTTGGGTAGGATGGGCTCTAGGCATAGGACAATCAGGACCTAGGCCTCTTCTCCTGGGCCCTTCCCTTCTTGGTTTCAAATTGACCCTCACCTTGTTACAAGATGGTTGTCAATAGAAATTGTGCCAAACAAATAGACAATGCTTTTTCTTTTCTTTTTTTTTTGAGTTAGAGTCTCACTATGTCACCCAGACTGGAGTGCAGTGGCTGCTTCCGGCCACTGCAGCCTCGACCCACTGGGCTGCAGTGATCCTTCCACCTCAGCCTTCCAAGTAGCCAGAATTACAGGCACGCGCTACCAAGCCTGGCTGATTTTTTTTATTTATTGTAGAGATGAGGTCTCGCCAAGTTGCCCAGGCAGGTCTCGAACCCGTGGGCTCAGGCAATCCACTCACCTCAGCCTCCCAAGGCATGGGATTACAGGTTGAGCCACCAAGCTCAGCTGATAATGCTTTTTCATTGGGAGGTGGGGATGAGAGATGCAGCAGAGTCCACTCTTCTGTGGAGTAGGGCAAGGGGAACATTAAAGTGAGCATAGAATCCAAGTGAACTCCAGGACAAAGGCTTGGACAGACAGAGGATGGGAGAGGAGAGAAGGAAGGCTACATGGACAGAGTTAGAAAGAGGACTTTTCTTAATGTTACATTGGAAGAGTAGAAGCACTTCAGGGCATCAGTCATGCATGTGAGATATACTGACAGCAAGAGAAATGACATGGAAGATTTGAAAGAAGTTGGGAGTGTTATAAATTTACACTCCTTGGTGTTTTCATGAAAGACTGTAAATTGAGATTTACAGTGATTTTCAGCGATTTTGGTTGCTGGAGTACAACAGATACTAAAGTTTGGTTTGCTCAACACTTCCATTTCCAGCTCTATTACAGAAAGTTTAACCACATAATTTATCATCCCGAGGCACTGGAGGCTAAAAGGAACCCTACGAATGATTTTGTGTGTTCCCAGTGTAAACCAGGACTACCGCAGGCATATCAAGACATGATTTATTCTAATAAATACAATTTTAGTCAAAAATGCTTCTATAGCAGCTGGAAAGTGAGATACTCAAACCCTCTAACTCCATTGCATCTAGGGTGGCCAAGTTTCATATTTCCGGTCCGTGAGATGGAAGCAGAAATCCCTGAGAAGGAGTTGCCTCCCTAAATAAATCAACACCAGAGAAGAGACAAGGCTTTTGCCCCATTCTCCCTGGATGGATCACAGACATGGTACCTGGAGATGCATCAGCCATGTCATGACCATTATAGTAAAAGCTAAATACCCAGGATGGTGAAGAGAAAGTTGGAAAGATCCTGGGCTATTAATGATTTCATAAAACTGCCACACAGGCATGGTCAGGT
>NW_007107445.1:0-1116 GCF_000164805.1 Carlito syrichta
CAGTATTCTCATTCCACTCTTTTCGATATTTTAAAATAGAGAATGTTGTTTTTTATAGCCAGCCTTTTCTCAATCGAATACTAGGTCTTATTCGTTCTAAATATATTTTTGTACTCATTTGCAGACTATTGATTACACTTTTTTTCTCACATGAGCTAAACCTGCGGGACAGACAAGGATCATATTTCCTTGTTTGTGTTTTATGATTAAAGAGTAGCGATTTTGGTAATAGACACAGCCAAAAATCCCATAGATTAATTTGCAAGTACAAAGTTCTTGTATTCATGTGTCATTATCACAGCTTCTATTAATGACGGTATTTTCTTTCCTAGATTCCACCATAAATGGAAGAAAGGAAAAGTTTTGGGGATCAAGTCTGAAAGAACAACATGGTTGTTCATTGCCTCTTCCTATTTAGAAAACACCTCCAAATATAAATACACATGTGTACATACGCTACATGCATAATGTATAGTCACATGCCCTCAAGATAAAGAATAGTGTAGCACAGACATCTGATCTTGTCTAAGAGATCAATACTTTTGAGATACACTCTAAATTCATACATGATCCTTAAAAAATATTTCTTGCTGGGCTCGGTAGCTCAGCATGTGATCCCAGCACTTTGGGAGGCCGACGTGAGTGGATTGCCTGAGCCCGTGGGTTCAAGACCCGCCTGAGCAACTTGGCGAGACTTCATCTCTACAGTAAATCAAAAAATTAGTCGGGCATGGTAGCATGCGCCTGTACTTCCAGCTACTTGGAAGGCTGAGGTGAAAGGATCGCCGGAGCCCCGCAGGTCGAGACAGCAGTGGCTGGAGGCAACCAGTGACTTCTAGTCTGGATGACAGTGAGACTCCAACTCAAAAATAAATAAATAAATATACTAAAAATAAAAAATATTTTTTCAATATAATCAGTGAAATATTTACCTACACTTTCACAGAGCAAACTACCTAGAAGAGGCTTACAAAACACTAAGTATACCATGTAACAAAAATAAATCAAAATACTCATTTATTTTGTTTTTCATATTTTGCTATTTATCAGAAAAATGAATGGCTAGATGAATTGTGTACATATTAAGGAAAAATTGCCTGCAGCATTCGTATTTAT
>NW_007107446.1:0-715 GCF_000164805.1 Carlito syrichta
CAGTGTTAGAGCCAATATCTTTCTTTAGTTTTCCAAGAAGCTGCTTTATGAAAGTTGGCGCACCTATGTTGGGTGCATATATATTTAGAATAGATATTTCTTGTTGATGGATTGAGCCTTTTATCATTATGTAGTGGCCTTCTGTATCTTTCTTGATTTTTAATAGCTTGAAGGGTATTTTGTCTGAAATTAAGATGGCTACTCCTCCTTTCTTTTGTATTCCGTTCGCCTGGAAGTTTGTTTCCCATCCTCTTACTTTGAGTCTGTGGATGTCCTTTCTAGTGAGGTGAGTCTCTTGAAGGCAATAGATTGTTGCCTGATGATATTTTATCCATTTTGCCAATCTATGTCTTTTCAGTGGTGCATTTAGTCCGTTCACATTTAGGCTAATAATTGAAATGCAAGAGTTGATCCCTGTCATAAGGTTCTTACAGAGTTGTTCCTGTTTATTTGTTGTCTTTCTTTGGGTTTTGGAGTTGGTTCATGTGTGTTTTTAATCTTTTGCCTGTACTCTTGTGAAGAATGCTGTTGTTCTTTTTTTCTTTTTCTTCTGTGTTCAGTACTTTCTTAAGAGTTTCTTGTAGAGGTGGTCTGGTGGCAGCGTAATTCTTGGATATCTGGAAAAGATTTCAATTCTCCCTCACTAATGAAGCTTAGTTTGGCTTTGTAGGTTATTCTTGGTTGAAATTGTTTCTCTCTTAAAACTTTGAAGATA
>NW_007107447.1:0-798 GCF_000164805.1 Carlito syrichta
CACCCCACAATGTTGAAATAAAAACAAAATTAAGTTAAAAAGTAGTTAGCCAGGCTCGGTGGCTCAGCCTGTAATCCCACACCTTTGGGAGGCTGAGGTGAGTGGATTGCCTGAGCCCGCAGGTTCGAGACCCGCCTGGGCAGCGAGACCTCATCTCTACAATAAAATCAAAAAATTAGCCAGGCTTGGTAGCGCGCACCTGTAATTCCGGCTACTCGGAAGGCTGAGGCAGAAGGATCGCCCGAGCCCAGAAGGTCGAGGCTGCGGTGGCCGGGAGCAGACACTGCACACCAGTCTGGGCGACAGTGAGACTCCAACTCAAAAAAAAAAAAAAAAAGTTGAAATTTAGTATGGCAAGTTCCCTGGTTCTCTGAGATCTTACAACTTTTAAAAATACACTGACAAAGCTGGGCTCGGTGGCTCAGCCTATAATCCCGTGCTTTTGGACCCGTGGGTTTGAGACCCTCCTGGACAACTTGACAAGACCTCACATCTACAATAAATAAAAAAAAAAAAATCAGCCGGCGTGGTAGTGTGCGCCTATAGTTCCAGCTACTTGGAAGGCTGAGGCGGAAGGATCGCTGGAGCTCAGCAGTCGAGGCTGCGGTGGCCGGGAGCGGCCACTGCACTCCAGTCTGGGCGACAGAGTGAGACTCCAACTCAAAAATAAAAATAAAAAGAAATAAAGAAATAAAAATACACTAAAAAAACATTGAAGTAAGAACATGCTTATAAATATAAAAACAGGAAATTGACTTTTTATGCAACAAAAATGCGAATTGATAGTCTTTACATAGG
>NW_007107448.1:0-306 GCF_000164805.1 Carlito syrichta
TGTCTGGAAAAGATTTCAATTCTCCCTCACTAATGAACCTTAATTTGGCTGGGGAGGTTATTCTTGGTTGAAATTGTTTCTCTTTTAGAACTTTGAAGATAGGGCTCCAGGCTCTCCTGGCCTGTAGGGTTTCTGTGGATAAATCTGCTGCTATTCTAATTGGTTTTCCCTGGTAGGGAGTCTGGCCTTTTTCTTTTGCTGCCTTTATGATTTTTCCTTTCATAGCTACTTTGTTTATGTGAATTATTATGTGTCTGGGAGTTGGTCTTCTCATTTGTTGTCTTGCAGGGGTTCTCTGAATCTCTT
>NW_007107449.1:0-789 GCF_000164805.1 Carlito syrichta
GCTCTGGCGATCCTTCCGTCTCAGCCTTCCAAGTAACTGGAACTACAGGTGTGCATTACCATGCCCAGGTAATTTTTGATTTATTGTGGAGATGAGGTCTCACCAAGTTGCCCAGGTGGGTATAGAACATGCGGGCACAGGCAATCTACTCTCTTCATCCTCCCAAAGTGCTGGGATTACAGGCTGAGCCACCGATCCTGGCCGACTATCAAGATTTTGAAAACTAAGTTAGAACATTGGGCTGGAGAGCTGGAAAAAAGGGGAATTATATTTTGGAGAATGGGCTCCTTTTAGGACAGGCTTTCCTTGCTAGGTAAGTAAGTGTTTCAGGAACCCATTGGCATCAATGCACCAGCTAGTGTTGTTGTAAAGTAGGGTCTGAGCAATTAAATAACAGCCCACCAGCTTAATTTTAACAAAGGAGAAGTTTATTAGTCAAGGCTCTGCCAGCTGGAGACAGCTTGCAGGAAGAGGATTCCAAGCAAGATGGCCCCGAAACCCCACTCAGAGCTCCCTTAAGTAGTCCTAGCTTACATTTTGGTTAGCTAAAGTTAGAGTTGGACATTTTCCAGAGCTCTTATTGCAATATTCTGCCGACATCAGCAAGCTAGTGAGTTTACAGAAGCAGATGTGTAGTGGGTAAAGATACAATTTATCTTGCAATGTTTACAGAGGAGAAACCAAAGAAAAACCTCCAGGAAGGGAGTAATGCCTGTTTCAAGCTGAAGTCATTTCTTTCATCCTCCCCCCATACAATTCCAGGGGCAGAGGCTGCTTCTTTTCCCTTTC
>NW_007107450.1:0-782 GCF_000164805.1 Carlito syrichta
CAATTTGAGGCCCAATATATATAAACCAAAATAACATGGAGATTTACAAAGTATTAAGTATTTGGGCTCTGCATTAGTATATAATTTTAGACAATTTAGCATTCTTGAAAGTTGATTATGATCTTAGCAAAAGCAATGTTCAAATGCTGTAGGAAAAACTACATTTTTCCAATGTGTATAAGGAAAATAAAAAACTTTCCCATTCTTTATTTTTAATGATTAACATACCCTATACTGAAATAACACCTTAGACGGATAAGATGGAGGAGGAAGTTTGTGAGATCTGAGAAAAGTCGATCCTGAGGGCAGCTGCTTTTAAACATAAATTAAGAAAGTATAGATATAGTAGATATAAATTTATGAGTTTAAAATGATTTAGTAATAAAATGCAACAGTATAAATATAAAATAATTATATGGATAAAAGTAGAATAATTATTAAAAGTAATTAAATAAAATATAATTAAATAGAAAATAAATATATGAGTAGTCAAGTATTATTAGATTAGGATTCATACAAGCAAAATAAGAATAAAGATAGATACATAATAGGAATGTTTATAGGAAATATTTAGAAATAATAAAATTACTTATAAATGTAAATGCCAATGTATTCCTGCTAAGTTACATGTAAGAATTTAGTTAGAAATATGTTAGAAAAAGGGTGAGGGTTAAAAGGTTACAGTTAACAATTTTTAGCAGAAGTTGTTTTCCTTCCTGTCTACTGATTTAACATAATGGAAAATAAAAAGGGAGAGATAGGAACAAATAGATCAATGTAAA
>NW_007107451.1:0-800 GCF_000164805.1 Carlito syrichta
CAGCATAAGGGCTGGAGCCCAGAGTTGGCAGTGCCCAGAGGAGATGTGATCTGGGTGGGCAGGCTGTCCACTGACCTGTAGCTGAAGTCACAGGCGCTGGCTCTTGGGTCAGGCCTGCCCCACCCCTGACCCAGCATGTGCCTGCTGGTGCAGAAGGTGCTACTGGCGGCTGGCTGCACATTGGCCCTGGTGCTAGCGTCCAGCTGGGGCAGCAGGTGCTGGAGTGCCGGGCAGTGTTGGCGGGCCCTTGGAGCCCCTGGTGAGCCATGTGGCCCGAGTAGAAGGATCTGGTGATGATGCGAGCTGACCGCATGGAGTACTGCTAAGGCGAAGCCATGCTGGACGCCCACTCCGAGATGCACTGCAGTGAGGAGATGCGCATCATTCTGTGTGTGCTGGCCACATACTAGGTCTGGTCCAAGTCTGGCTGCGAAAAGCTGAGGCTGGACAAGGTGGGTGTGATGGACGAGGTGCTGGACCCACCATACAAGCCTTCATCCTGGAGGTTATTGCCAAGCATGGCTAGTTGGCCCACATGCTCTGCAACAAGGACCCCTTCACGCTCAGGTCCTCTGTGTACCTGTCGTGCCTGTACCCCAACTCCAAGTTCCTGCTGATGGTACATGATGGCCGGGCCTCCGTGCACTCCATGATCATATGCAAGGTTACCATCACTGGCTTCAACCTCAGCAACTACCACGATTGCCTCAAGTAGAACAAACCATCGAGGTTATGTATGCACAGTGCATGGCCGGTGGGCAGAGACAGTGTCTGCCCCTGTACTACAAGCAGCTGGTGTT
>NW_007107452.1:0-1029 GCF_000164805.1 Carlito syrichta
CCAGAAACAATTTCAAAGTTCCTTCAACGATCGATTGACTCAGATCCCGAGGGATACCAAATACCTAGTCCGGTTTACTTGTGTCTCTGAAAGATTCCTAGCGATCATGATGCCAAACCACGGATCGAAAGCCTGAACTGTCTCAGTCTGACATCCGATGGAGTTTTCTTTGGATCTGCCGTGGGGCGGGGCAGGCTGCCACTCGGCCTACGGTAGAACGTGACTTTAAAAATGTCCGAACGCCTCCTGAGACCTAGCCATGGGAAATTCATCTACGTCTATCCCGTCCAGGCGACAGAGCGAGACTCCACCTCAGGAAAAAAAAAAAGGACGAACAAAAGACTCTAAGACAAACGTACCGATTTCTTATGAAACGCTTTCTTCAGGTTCCATTTCTGTGAAAGACAACTCATAGTAGGATCCGTTTACTCATTTAGACCGAATAAGTCTTATGTGTACACAAAGCGTCACGAGATCGTTTGCCACACAGGCCCCTTTAAAATTAGCTCTGCTGGAACTTTTTCCTATAAGATGAATTGAAACTCGAATCTTCATTCTCTAGCAGTCTGCTTTGAAATATCATTTCTGTCAGAGCCCTGGCAAGATAACCAGCGTTACAAAAGAAAACAAATCCTTATGGAACCTATCCAAATACCCATCTGCGGGAAAAACAAAACCAAAACAACCACGAAAACTGCAGATGGCCCCCAGAAAGGGAGAGAGGGGTCTCATACCTTTGTTTAGGTAAGGGAGGAGGGTCGTGTCGAGCGACCACTCATTCATTTGGAGCTTACAAGGTCGTACTCGACAAAATCAGATTTTTTGGAGTCGGAGTCTCACTCCGTCGCCCAGACCGGAGCGCAGCGGGCGCTCCCGGCCACCGCAGCCTCGACCTGCCGGGTTCCGGCGATCCCTCCGCCTCAGCCTTCCAAGCGGTCGGAACCACAGGCGCGCGCCACCACGCCCGGCTGATTTTTGATCGATCGTGGAGATGAGGTCTCGCCAAGTCGCCCAGGCGGGTCACGAAGC
>NW_007107453.1:0-474 GCF_000164805.1 Carlito syrichta
AATAAATAAATTTCAAGTATAAGAAATGATGAATTAGCCTAACCTACTTTGGGTTTTTTGTGTTTTGTTTTGTAGATACAGAGTCTTGCTATATTGCCCGGGTTAGAGTGCATCGCAGACTTGAACAATCGGGCTCAAGCGGTCCTCTCGCTTCAGCCTTCTGAGTTGCTGGGACTAACGACACACACCACCATACTCCAGGGTTTTTTGTATTTTTCATAACGATGAAGTTTCCCGACAAACTTCCGGGCTCAACGTATCCTCCTGCCACTGCATCCCAAAATGCTGGGATCAGTCATGAGCTTCTGTGTCTGACTGGGGTTTTTATTATTATCATGAAGCAAGGGTTGCAATCGGCCACTCTCTGTGTCTTGTTCGTATGTGGATGAACAGCGGACTGGCATCTATTGTCCCAAAGCGAGATTAATGGTAAAACATTGCCTATTGTAGTAAGTTTTTCAAGGTTGTGTTCTG
>NW_007107454.1:0-1148 GCF_000164805.1 Carlito syrichta
GCCCCTGGCATGCCTCACGATGTGAGGTGAGGCTGAATGGGCTCACAGAGAGACAGAAAGAGAGAGAGACTTTTCCATCTGATCCTCTTGTCTTTCTTCTTGCCAAATCTGTAACATGAAGCCATCAGTCACCTTATGGATGGCACACTGCACAGTGATCTCTCCAGGACTTTCTGGAAAGAGTAGCTATTTTATAGTAAACTGGAAACTGGGACACCATACCATCAGGGATGTGAGACAGAACTGCTATTTGTGTCCTGGGGACAACATTATAAATATTTTGTGGCTTAGATTCACCCAGAGGCTCATGGCCTCCGGCAGCTGTCCATGCCTCTCTTTTGCAGGGAATCTGTGTTGCTGGAGGATGGCACTTCTCCAGAGCAAGAGTCTTAGACAGAGTGACCTCACCAACTCCCTTGTGTCACAAGTGGGAATTTGCAGTCCCAGGAGGTGGGGGGCTTGCTCAAGGACAGAGCCACATAAAGATAGGTCTGCTCAGGTGAAGCCAGGTGAAGGTAGGTGTGCACAGGTGAAGGCAGGTGTGCACAGAGGATGCCAAGTGTGCACAAGCAAAGACAGGTGATGCCAGGTGTGCACAGGTGAAGACAGATAAAGGCAAGTGTGCACAGGTAATGTCAAGTGTGCACAGATGTGCACAGGGGAACGCAAGTATGCACAGGTGAAAGCAGTGTGCATAGGAGACGCATGTGTGTCCGGGTAGAATGAGTGCTCTGGCCAGCAAGTCTCCCCACTCCCTGGGCCTTGCCAGAGTCTTCCATGCATTCTCCATTTTTTTCTGCTTGTTTTTCACAGCAGCAGGAGGTTCTCTCACACATCAGACATTGGACAATTCACTCATTTCTACAAAATCTCATGACTTCTGGTTCAGTGTCATAAGCCCGGTGCTGTAAGTATCCCCAGATTTCACAAATCCCCCAACTGCCACGCAGAGGTGCCCTCTGTGTCTCACCTCTGGATCGGAATGTGCACTTCTATTCTCTGTTCCTTTTCATGGGTTTGTTTTCCATGAATTTTTTCAGAAAGGCCTCCTGGGTCTTTTTTTTTGAGTTGGAGTCTTACTCCATCAGACTGGAGTGCAGTGGCACACTCCCAGCCACCGCAGCCTCAACCTGCTGGGCTCTGGCGAT
>NW_007107455.1:0-1068 GCF_000164805.1 Carlito syrichta
CGCAGCTTCCCGATCTGGGAATGCTGCCTAGGTTGTCCTCCTTGGTCATGAGTGGGTCACATGTTATGGGCCAACTTCCCCATGAGAAGTGTGTTGGGGAGAAGAAAACACTCCATCCTCTTCCTCTTCTCTTCCCCACACACTGTTTCTACTTTTCACAAGCACGCATGCAAAGTTGACATAAAATGGTGAGGTCAGGTGACCTGGAGTCCCTCTGTGTATCTTCTCACACTGCAAATGTGGGAATGAAACTGCTGGGCTGCAGCAAGGACAAAATGGTGTAGGAGCTCTGGAGATGGCTCTGGTGACATTTGAGTGAGGGATGAGGTCAGAAAAGGACAGATCAAGGGCCGCTGGGTCATGGGATATTTCTATGTGGCCTGGTGGCAGGGTCAGTTCTTCTTTGACTCATTTCAAAACCTGAAGTTTTCTCTAAGAATACTCTTGGAATCTGCTGGTAGACTCTGAAGATCTTCAGAACTTCTCAGAGATGTTCTTCTGAGTTTGTAAAGTCTGCTAACCTTGGTGACACTGCTCAGTAGGACACTTTTATGAGGCTGCTGTCTCTCAAGCCAATTGAGCAGATTTTAACCCATGGACATGTGACTTCTAGTGCACACACTCATTTAAAGCTTGGAATGCATACACTCAGGAGGTGTTTTGTGGGTGTATGTTTGTCAATAGATTTTCTAAAGGGATTTCTAGTAGGCAAGTGTTTATCTTTAATAACGTAGGTGGTTGAAAACATATGAAATCATGGATGATAGTACACTGGTCTAAATTTCAAACATTCTTGGAAGACTCAAACACAGATATGCCATTTAGCATTCCCCTTTCTCACATCCCACACACAATTTCCTTTGAGGGATTTAGCAGTAAATCATCTTTGGGTTTGTGCAGATCTGAGAACCATATCATCACTCCTAAGCCAGTATCTCACATCCTCTCTGGTCATTACTGTCAGTAGTTATTGGGAAGAGTGTGTGAAGTAAATTTATAAATAAGTTTTAAAGATGCACTCATGCAGATCTGATTCTTTGGAAGATGTTGCTGCAACCATTATTAATG
>NW_007107456.1:0-823 GCF_000164805.1 Carlito syrichta
ATTATTATTATTTTTAAAATTTGTCCATGGCTGTGTTAGAGAGACACACTGTCATTTTTTTTCTTTCCCAGAGCACTTTTCATCTTAACTTCTTTTGTGTTAATCAGTCTTGAGCTTCTAAATATATGTTAGATCCCCTGGATTATACATTTTCTTTTTCTTTTTTTTGAATTGGAGTCTCACTCTGTTACCCAGACTGGAGTGCAGTGGCCGCTCCCGGCCCCTGCAGCCTCGACTTGCTGGGCTCTGGCGATCCTGCCACCTCAGCCTTCCGAGTAGCCGGAATTACAGGCATGCACTACCACGCCTGGCTGATTTTTTTATTTATTGTAGAGATAAGATCTCACCAAGTTGCCCAGGCGAGTCTCGGACCCGCGGGCTCAAGCAATCGACTCACCTCAGCCTCCCAAAGACACGGGATTACAGGCTGAGCCACCAAGCCAGGCTTACATTTTCTTTTTCTTTCTTGGCATCCAATCCTGGGCTCCAAGCAACTACGTGCCCTGCATTTACGCAGCAGACATAAATTCCTTAACTTTCTTCCTCAGTGGGAGTTCTCTCAAAAAGGATATTTAGCCCAGTCAAGGAGATGTATCTCTTTACTAATCCAGGGAGCACCTAGAGCATCCACAAAAGTTCATCGAGTTCAAAAAAGGTCAAGCTCTTTCTTTGGATATGTTATATTATAGTCATTACTTTCCCGTGGTTTCTCCTTTAAGTAATATTCTTAGACTCCACTGAGTCCTGACCTCCCACCTATGATTGCTGGTTCCCAAGTTATCACATTTAAGAGTAATTAGCACAGTCAGACAAAATAGTGGTC
>NW_007107457.1:0-659 GCF_000164805.1 Carlito syrichta
CGTCGCCCAGGCTGGAGGGCAGTGGCACACTCCTGGCCACCGCAGCCTTGACCTGCTGGGCTCCGGTGATCTTCTGCCTCAGGCTTCCAAGTTGCTGGAACTACAGGTGTGCACTACCATGCCCAGCTAATTTTTTGATTTATTGTAGAGATGAGGTCTCACCAAGTTGTCCGGGTGGGTCTCGAACCTGCAGGCAAAAAACTTATTTTTAAAAAACAATTTGTTGCTAAAACATAGTGGAAATCAGTGACAATAAATTATTAAGTACATATGGGTAGCCACAGTATAAATTGTGTAGATGATACTGACTTGTTTTTAAAACACAGACATAAGATCAAAAGGCAAGTGGTCAAATATGTGTGAGTTTAAAGCAGAACATACACAGAATACAGTAAATGTCATTTTTGACATAAAGGATGATTACAGTTAAGTTTTACATATGCAAGTCAAAATGACATTAGCACATATTTAAAAGAGCAGATACCTAACAGGAAAAACATATATATCTGTATACTTAGAGATAGCACATATGCATCTTAGTTTTCAATCTATTGTTTTTGTTTTTCTCTTCTAAATTCTGAGAAACCTAAATTTCCAGATTACTTTTACAGTCTGTTTATGCAGAAAATACTAAAGATGTAATACAGAAAACAAACTGC
>NW_007107458.1:0-1073 GCF_000164805.1 Carlito syrichta
CCTGTAAACAAGTGCTTGAAGCCTAAAGATTGCTCATTCGTCAAGGTCCCTCCCATTATGATGTCAAAGTTCTGAAGCTGATGTCATGAATGACAATATGACATGCTTGTTTCCCTGACTTTACTTTCCTTTTTAATGTAAAAATTAGCCTTTTAGTCAAACCTACAGATTCAATGGAATAACCATTAAGTTAACATCATTCTTCTCAGACCTGGAAATTGCAATAAAGAATTCATAAGAAACCATAAACAATCAGGAATAGCCTAAGGAATTTTATCAAAAGAAACAAAGCAGGAGTTATTGCACTTCCAGACATCAAAGTTTACTACATATTTATGTTGGCAACTGGCCGTGGAGGCCCGCCTGATCTGCGGACCCTGAGACCACCAGGTTGTGTTCAGGAGTTGAAGGCCCATTCCTCCTCCTTTCTTTGTTGTTTGGCATGACCCACTAGCAGGGACTTTGATGATCTAAGCATGAAGTTCTGAGAATATGACAGGCATGGCTGACTCTGAGGATCCATTGTTCCCGTTTTTCACAGACTGAGTTTTCGGCTTAAAACTTAACACAGTTCAAACTCAGGTTACATTTGGGAGCCTTATACATGATTCAAGCTTCTTTATAAGAATTTAAAGTATATTTGTAGAATTAGTATATACATTTAGAGAGCTGTTTCCAGTTTTAGATGGTATAGATGATTATCTACACTTACCAGAAATAGCCCAGCATGAACTTTGTACTGGGCCACATTCCTAAGATCCCAGCACCCACTTTAGGCTGTGCTGCATTCTTTTAAACCAGTTCCTTAGTTGCAATTAGTGTACATTTTTCTACTTATAATAGAAACTGAATTTATTTTATTCATAGAAAGTGTTATAGAATAGGTTACTCTACATCAGGGAATTATGTCAGTTCAAGCATGATCAAACACGATACTTTGAGGTTCTATAGAATAAAGCTAACTTTAGAAATTTCATTGTTCCCACTTTCTACTAATTACGGTTTGGGCTTTAGTAAAATTACAGTTTGTATTGGGTTTTATTTTTAGAAGCTTTGTTGCTGATGATCAGCCT
>NW_007107459.1:0-813 GCF_000164805.1 Carlito syrichta
TGGCTAGACAATAGAACTAGAAGTGAACATGCTAAAAAATATTAGATGATGCCAAATTGCTCTTCAAAGTGGATGAACCTGTCTACACTCCCAGTGGCAGCATAAGTCAGTTTTATTTGTGTACTTTCCCACCAACAGTTTTAATTTTCAGATGTTTTATGTCAGTGGTTTTAAAAAGGGTATGAAGGTACCTTGCTTAAATTCATTTTTCTCTGATAACTGGAAGTTGAACCTCCTTTCAGATGTTTATTATGTATCTGGTCTTGCTCTTCTGTGTATATCTTGTTTACTTATTTGTGGTTTTTCTTATTGTTTTGCATGAAAACTTTAAAAATTCTACACTCTAACTAACGTTTTGACTGTATATCCTTTGAAAATATTTTCTAAGCCGGGCTCGGTGGCTCAGCCTGTAATTCCGGGAGGCTGAGATGAGTGGATTGCCTGAGCCCACGGGTTCGAGACCCACCTGGGAAACTTGGCGAGACCTCATCTCTACAATAAACAAAAAAATGAGCCGGGCATGGTAGCACATGCCTGTACTTCTGGCTACTTGGAAGGCTGAGGCGGAAGGATCACTAGAGCCCAGCAGGTCGAGGCTGCGGTGGCCGGGAGCGGCCACTGCACTTCAGTCTGGGCGACCGAGTGAGACTCCAACTCAAAAAAAAAAAAAAAAAGAAAATATTTTCTACACCTGCATTTATCTTTTAATGTTGCTTTTAGTGAACAGGATATCTTAAAATTAATATGCTATAATTGAAAACATTTTCCCCTGTGTTTGCATTTTGAAACATTGCATGAGAAATTCTTCTTAAC
>NW_007107460.1:0-775 GCF_000164805.1 Carlito syrichta
GGACGCTATTGCTGGAACTCCATTCCCTACAGTGGCCTTGCCCCTCCCTAAGAAGGCATCCTGAAGTTCTCCAACTGGCAGAAGAGGGGCCCACCTGACAGACAAACCAGCATTGCTTGGGAGAATTGTGTCTATAACTTTTCTTCTCCACAGTGCTCCATGTTACAAGAGATGGGTCCCAGGAGACCGCAACTTTGGTAAAAGGGGAGACTGGACCACATGCCACATGGTATCAGGATGTATGAAGATGCTGCCTCCTGGGATGAGTCCAGTCCAGTCCACCCCACAGGCCCCAGAGAAAGGGCACACCCACCCTTAGGAGAGTAGGGTGGGATAACCCTGTTAAAGGCACATATGTGAATAGGATAAAAGTCTGTGATCCACAATTGAAAACACACAACCCCTCTGTTTCTTGCTATATCACAGACACATCACTTACTTTGTCTTCCACATTGCCTCTGAGCTCATGGTCACCAATCTCTGAAGGGCACTTGGCCTCCAGCTACTCAGAGGATAATGTGGGGAAGTTTGGCTGCCCTTTCCACTGCACTGGATTGGCTTCAAGTCAACAGAGAGAATTCGAGGCAAAGGCACAGGGTGTGTTGGAAGAGGTAAATAAGCATCTGGTTCATCAAGGGCCGAGGACATGCAGTGTTTGAAGAGGCCCAGCTCTATGCACCTGACCAACAGTGCTATCATGGTTAATTGGAAGATGATGCCATCACAAAACTCCAGTAGTGTCAATGAGTGTCTTCTCAATAGAAATCCAATCTGA
>NW_007107461.1:0-1105 GCF_000164805.1 Carlito syrichta
CAGGTATGCACTGAATGAAAAGGGTTGCTGTTCTGCCATATGCAAGACCTCACTCTCCTTGTCTTACAGCTGAAGGAAGAGGACTACAAGGCCTTAGAGGAAGGCAGAACCATAGCACCGAAGGTGCCTAGATCCTAAAATTACCCCTTGGAAGGCTGCTCACTGACTGGGACAATTAGCAAGAAATAGACAATTATGCTAAGCCACAAAAATGTAGGGATTGCTTGTTACAGTGGTTAGCCTCTCCTGAGCAGTGTAGGGAGAAAGTGGATATTTAAACAGCCAGCCATATCCACTGCTTAAATCCTGGGATTGGTGGGTAACAGATAATACCACTGAATTACTACCTTGCTAATAACAATCTGTGAAACATCAGATAAAAGCCCTTGAAGCTACAAAAGAATGAAAGGCAAGCAGATATGAGAAAGAGTCACTGGTTTATAGGTGAGAAAAGCCCAAGCTCTGAAACGCAGAGGGTTCTTGGACTTTGCACTTTGGCTGCATTGTTTCAGCTTTCTCTTTGTGGAGAGAACCGACTAGATTAGATCTTACAGGTGACTTGTCCCTTTGGTGCCACAGACTCATCTAAGATTTCAGACTAAAACTCTCCAGGTGGCAGAGATCACCCATGAATTTGTACCTGAGTTCCAAGCACGACAAAGAAAGGACACACTCTCATCTTTGACTCCTGTTCAAAGGGAAAGTCAGCTTTGTGGTTACTGCTCCTGAGGGGCCAATGTTGACAAGGAAGGAACAGTCAAATGGGACCAATTATGCTTAGTGGGTACCTCATGCCTTCCCAATGCCCAGCCCTTTGATAGAGGGCATTAACATTTGTTGACTGCCCATCACTTGACAAACATGGTACTATAATTCCATTTCACTTCCTGACAACCTCAACAGGCATCACCTGCATTTTTCAGATGGGAAGATGGAGGTTTAGTGAAAAAATATCCTCTCAGTAAGATCAAGAGCCACAAAGTGGCTAAACCATCAAGACACCAGAAACAATGCACATTTCACCATGGTTTCTCTTTCTCTAACTTTCCCGCATGGATACACAAATGTAAAGCATAGAATGTATTGCGAATTTGTGAGTTGGCAA
>NW_007107462.1:0-778 GCF_000164805.1 Carlito syrichta
TATATGCAGTAAAGACAATGACAGCAATTCAATTCCAGCCTTGTTGATTGTCTTTTAGATTTTATCTTCCTATAAACTGGACTGTATTCCAAATTATTTTAGTTTCCTACACTATTTGACTGACTCTTCAAACTAATGTTTCTAAGTTTCTTCCATCTTTTTGACTTGGATTCCCTAAAACTGGCCTTTTCTAAAATAACATGCAAGTTGAAGCTGAATGACTTGATATAAACTTGATAGAAATCACCACAACTGCTTTTGTATGACAATCTTCATGCCTGTAACTGTGTGTGTCACTCAGAAAGTTCACCAGAATGCCTGATGGTGTCATCAGAGCCATTCAGTTATCAAAAGATGTTTTGTGCCCAACATCTAGGAATCTTCTTGATAGGCTGCCTCTGGACTCAGAAACTGAGTTTATAATGTACTCCAACTATTAACCTTTAATTTTCTTTTTTTCTATAAAAATGCTCTTATTTGATACCTGATTATTTCAACCATATAGAGGCCAAACCTTGACAGGAACCCACTTGCAACACTGTCTCCTAAAATAAGACACAAATGTTTAAGTGAACTGACCTAATCTTAAATCTAAGAGATTGGATGAGGAGTAATTCAACTCAGTTTCTGTGCTATGAAGCTTCTTAGAGAAGTTTCAACTGGGAGAAATGAAGGATGGATGAATATGCCACCCTAAAACATTCTATTTGGGGATAAAGGGTTATTTCAAGCTAAAGGCACTTAAAAACACACAGCAACAACAACAGTGACTTCAAGA
>NW_007107463.1:0-996 GCF_000164805.1 Carlito syrichta
GCTTTGTTCTCTCCTTGGCCACTCCCAGCCTGTTGGGAGCCGGCCACGGAGGCCCACTGAGTGTTAGGGATCAGGGAGGGCCGTGGACCTCGAGACCGCTAGGACGTGTTCGAGAGCCGTAGACCCCATTTTCCTCCCCATTTTCCTCCCCATTTTGCCATGAAGCACAAGAACAACCTAAAGGAACTCTGCTGGCCTAAGCTGAAGACTCTGTGACTGTGACAGGCATAGCTGACTCTAGAAACCCATTGTTCCTGTTTCCCATAAACTGCGGTTTCGGCCTAGGTATTAGATATAATTCAAACTCAGGTCACATTTGGGAGCCTTTTATATGGTACAAGCATCTGTGTAAGATTTAAAAGAATATACATAGGGAGAGCTGTTTGCAGCTTTTCAATGGTGAAGATGATTTTCGAGAGTGGCCCAGCACAGAGTTTGGGCCCAGCATGTACTTTGGACTGGGCTGCATTCTTTTGGGTCGGCTTTAGCTACAGTTAGTGTAAGGTCTCTTTTCTACCTATTATAGAAATTGAATTTATTTTATTCATAGAAGGTATTGTAGAATAGGGCATGCTACGAATCATGTTAGTTCATACATAATCAATCAGAATATTTTTAGGTTTAATAAGAATATAGTTAACTTTAAGAATTTTCATCGTCTCCACTTTCTACTATCGAAGTTTTTGCCTTAGTACATTTACAATTTACATTTAGGTTTTAGAAGCTTTGCTGCTGCTAATCAACTTTATATATTAGAATTAAGAATTGGAAAACTTTCATAGAAATTAGGATAAACATATAAGACTTTGGAATAGCCATTTTGTTAAGAGATTGTCGTCTATTGTTCCAAAAGGTGGCCCACCGTGGACCTTGGACTGGGCCACATCCTGTAGGGCCCAGTGTGGTCTTTGGACTGGGACACATTCTTTAGAAATTGGCTTAGCTATAATTAGAGCTTCCATAGCATTGTATAGTGGTAGAGTTAATTTAGTCGTC
>NW_007107464.1:0-530 GCF_000164805.1 Carlito syrichta
GTTTTCAGGGGAATTGGTTCCAATTTTTGTCCATTTAGGAGTATGCTGGCTGTGGGTTTCTCGTAGATGGCTTTTACTATTTTGAGGTATGTTCCCTGTATGCCTAGATGTTCAAGGGTTTTTATCAAGAAGGGGTGCTGGATTTTATCAAAAGCTTTTTCTACATCTAATGATATGATCATGTGGTTTTTGTTTTGACATCTGTTGATGTATTTAATTACATTTATGGTTTTACCAACGTTGAACCAGCCTTGCATGCCAGGAATGAAGCCTACTTGGTCATGGTGGATGATTTTTGAGATGTATTGCTGAATCCGGTTTGCTAGGATTTTGTTGAGGATTTTAGCATCTATGTTCATCAAAAGATATTTGGCCTGTAGTTCTCTTTCTTTTGTTGGATCTTTTACCCTGGCTTGGGTATCAATGTAATGTTGGCTTTCATAGAATGATTTGGGGAGAGTTCCATCTTTTTTCAATCGCCCTGGAATACCTTCCAGTAGATTGGTATCAGCTCCTCCCTTGAATGTCTT
>NW_007107465.1:0-931 GCF_000164805.1 Carlito syrichta
AAGTGGACTGACAGATCTGGTTGCTCAGTACAAATGTGCTTAACTTTATTCCATGTACAGCCTTCCTGCAGATTAGGTTAATCATTCAAATTACCCACATACACTGAAGAGGAAATGACATTATGTTCAAAAATTCCCAGAGGAGGAAAACAGGAGGCACAACTGGCAATAGGGCCTTGCTCTAATGAGACATAGAGGAGGGGTATATATTCCAACTTCACAGGCCAACTCAACCTTCTAGAAGAAAAGCATCCATGAGTCTCACTACTGCTCTTTCTTAGCTCCCAGATTTGTCCCTCAAGGTGAGGGATCATGCCTGTCTTTCTATTGTGTTTGGTTTGTTTCCTCTCCATGGACCTTGAAAGATGCAGGAAACAGTCAGAAGGGTGTCTCCCGAGATGGCGCTAAACACTATATGGAACCAAACAAAGACAACAAAGGCCCTAAGCTCCTGCTTTTCCCGTGCATGTGAAACTTAAACCTATACACAAATATTATCTCCCTATAGGAATACTACCTCATAGCCCCCTCCAATAAAGACCCTAATACAGCACTGGCCACCCCCTCCCTAACTGATAAATACAGACTTCTCTCGCTGTCACCCTCTCACTCTCCCTCCCTTACCAGGCGGTTACAGACCCTCTTCCCTCTTTCTGTAGCCGCTGCTCTAATAAATCTCTTGGCCTCAAAGTGTGTTGAGTCTTGCTGCGCACCACCGCCTTTCAGACCTGGTAGCATATCCTGCTCAGTGTGTGCTGAATAGATGTGCGTGGAGGGGGCATTGTGTACAAACCCAACCCCAGTCAGTGTCTTTCCAGCAGTGATTTTTAATGGAAGAGCTAAGCGTGCGCCATGCTGTTGTTCTTAGGCCTGGGGCTCAGGCTACTGCAAGGAGACCAGCAGCCCTGCTGTGCAAAACACTCTGCCCTGC
>NW_007107466.1:0-833 GCF_000164805.1 Carlito syrichta
AAACTGGGGCACTTGTCATTACCCAGAGAGATGAAACGTGGATATTTTTTCTCTGTCTGGCTTCCATCCAAAAAATATTTCCAAAAGAATGATGGCCACTCATCATAAAGCTAATTCCAAAAAAAAGGATACAAAGTAGGCAGTGAGCTCAATGGTAATATCAATTGCATGCTAGTATGTTAGCCTCAATATCATTGACCAGAAAAATCAAATAATCTGAACTCCTCAGTATAATGTCATTTCATTTTTATCATGAAAGCAATGAACCAAAATGTGCCAGACATGTGGAAACAGATATTAGTCTGGAGTTTTTTTCTTTTCACAAAATTGGGCAAATAAAACACCTATATAAATTTTCATTTACTTTTACATTTAACATTATGTCTATAGAAATATTACAATGTTGTCAACTACTCTTTTAATAATTTTGATAAATACCTAACAATTATCAAAGAAATAAACTGCCAGGTTCGATAGCTCAACCTGTAATCCCGTGCCTTTGGGAGACTGAGGTGAGTGAATTGCCTGAGCCCGCGGGTTCGAGACCCACCTGGGCAACTTGGTGAGACCTCATCTCTACGATAAATCAATAAAAATTAGCTGGGCATAGTAGTGCGTGCCTGTAGTTCCAGCTACTTGGAAGGCTGAGGCAGAAGGATCGCCAGAGCCCAGCAGGTCAAGGCTGCAGTGGCCGGGAGTGGCCACTGCACTCCAATCTGAATGACAGAGTGAGACTCCAACTCAAAAAACAAAAACAAAAACAAAGGAATAAACTGTAACTTATTCCTGTTGTGTCATGTTCCATGTATTCTGTCAAATAAACAGCACTAAAA
>NW_007107467.1:0-809 GCF_000164805.1 Carlito syrichta
GAATTTGTGAGGTTGGCAAACTTAAAAATCACATGCACGATTTTCTAAATACTCATCTAATCATTTTATTTATCTAAGTAGTAATCAGATTAATTTATGTAAACTGTTATCTGAACATTTCCTTCAAAAACGTGTGTGCTATGCACAGATTAGACATCTAAAAATATTTTGTTCAAGGAATCAATGAATGTACTGCATGTGCTTTGATACCCTTTTTGCATGTCAATTTTCTGTTTTTTTGTCCCCATTCTAATATACAGTTGGTAAGATTTAGCTTCCATAATATCTTTGCCTTTTCATCTCTGTTCTTTAACTCCATCCCATTATCCCTTCCCCCATCCCAACAACAATGAAACTCCACATTTCAAACATCTTTCCCAGCAGCTGCCATTCTCAGAAACCTATCTCCTCCCACTTTGTTTTGCATTATCTTCTTTCTCATGGCATTCTTCTCCCTGGGGGAGATCACCCTACTTATCATCCTGATAAAAATAACCAACATTTTGTAAAACTTTACAATTCACAAAGCAATTTCTTTCAAGATTGTCATTTGATTTTCATAATCATCCAGAGAGGAAGCCAAGACAGGTATTCTTCACTGCTGTGTAATTGAGGCTTAAAGGGGCTAGATAATTTTCTCAGGATCATGCAGCTAGCAGATGAATGAAGGCTCAAACCATGGTGTTCTGTCTCCAGGTCCCAAGCTCTTTACAGCAAATGAGGATGCACCTTCCCCCCTGCCCCACTGACTTCTGAGGCCATCTTGCCAAGTGACCACAGCTCACCCATCCCCCAGAACCAGGCCTGCC
>NW_007107468.1:0-526 GCF_000164805.1 Carlito syrichta
GGGGCTGTCTAGAGAGGATGAGATGTGCCGTGTTGATGCTCAGGGTCTCCTTGAGCTCTTCTTTTGAGTTGTCTCACTCTCTCATCCTGGCTGGAGGGCACGCCCAGGCCGGGGAGCAGTGGCACGCTCCCGGCCTCCGCAGCCTTGACCTGCTGGGCTCAGGCGATCCTTCCAACTCAGCCTTCCAAGTAGCTGGAACTTCCTTGAGTTTTTTTCCTTTTTTTTTTTGAGTTGGAGTCTCACTGTGTCACCCAGACTGGAGTGCAGTGGCCGCTCCCGGCCACGGCAGCCTCGACCTGCTGGGCTCCGGCGATCCTTCCGTCTCAGCTTTCCAAGTAGCTGGAACTATAGGCGCGTGCTACCACGCCGGCTAATTTTTGAATTATTGTAGAGATGAGGTCTCGTCAAATTGCCCAGGCGGGTCTCGAACCCTTGAGTTCTTAATAACCAATACAGAGTAAGTTCCTTAAGGGTGGTCGTACAGGGCGCTGCTCAGGGAGTGGGTGGGGGAGGAGGAGTGTGTCTG
>NW_007107469.1:0-716 GCF_000164805.1 Carlito syrichta
ATTAGCAAACTATCCATTTAACAAGTGATTCACACCAGAATATATAAGAATCTCCAACAATTCAACAGAAAAAAAACACAAAAAATTCAAACAAAAAAATGAGAAAATGATCTAAATAGACATTTTGCTAAGGAAGATAATGGGAGTATGAAAAATTGTTCAACATAACTAATTATCAGGAAAATGCAAATCAAAACCTCTATGAGATATCCTCTCATCCAGTAGAATGGCTATTGTTAAAAATACAAAAATAAATGAATAAATAAATAGCAAATGCTGGCAAGGATACAGAGAAAGGGAAACTCTTATATACTGTTGGTAGGAATTTAAACTAGTGGTGTCACCAAGGAAAACAGTATGGAAGTTCCTAAAAAAACTAAAAACAAATCTGCCATATGTTCTGCTGGGTATATATCCAAAAGAAAGAAAATCAATACATCAAAGAGATCTCTGCACTTTTGTGTTTATTGTAGTCAAGATATAAAAACAATCTAAGTGACCATCAGTGGATGAATGGATAAATAAAAAGTAGTATATATAACACAGTGGAATATTATTCAGTCATAAAAAAGAATTAAATCCGGTTATTTGCAGCAACAGGAATGAAACTGGACCATCATTAAGTGAAATAAGCCAGGCACAGAAAGACAAATATTGTATGCTCTCATTACAGAGAGTAGAATGACAGTTACCAGAGGCAGAGAACAAAATGGAGT
>NW_007107470.1:0-1288 GCF_000164805.1 Carlito syrichta
CCACCTCTTCTACATTGGCAAAATGTTTCACTTAGAGGACTTTTTTCATCTGGGGAAACAAAGAAAATTTGGTTACAATGAGATCAGGTGAATAGGGAAGGTGGGGCATTAGGTTCCTGCTTCTTTTGGTCAAAAACTGCTGAACATTCAATGGTGTGGACAGACACACTTGTAAATCACCTATCATGAAATGGGCAAATGTGTTGAAAGAATCATAACAAAAATTCACTGAAGCTGAACGCAACCTCTCAGTACACTAGCTGACACACTGATGCTGATGAGTTCCTAAGCCACTTACCTAGTGGGGGGCATTTGTACTACAAGGAACCCACTCTCCAAAAGACAGTTTTGCTTTTTTGAGGTCTTTCTCCTGTTTCCAAGTAAGATTACATTCTGAGATATTGAAGATTAGGCCTTCTACAGATGAATTTTAGAGGCACACAGTTCAACACAAAACATTACCTGCTTAGTAATTTTTTATTTTAATTTTTTTTTGTTTTTTTTTTTTGAGTTGGAGTCTCACTCTGTCACCCAGACTGGAGTGACTGCAGCCTCGACGTGCTGAGCACCAGCGATCCTTCCGCCTCAGCCTTCTAAATAACTGGAACTACAGGCACGTGCTACCATGCCCGGGCTGATTTTTTGATTTTATTGTAGAAATGAGATCTCGCCAAGTTGCCCAGGCGGGGTCTCAAACCCACGGGCTCTGGCAATCCACTCACCTCAGCCTCCCAAGGCGCAGGATTACAGGCTGAGCCACCGAGCCCGGCTTATTTTTATTATTAATAATAATAATTTTTATAGTCCTGAGGTCTTGCTGTGTTGCTCAGGCTGGTCTCAGACTCCTGGGCTCAAGCACTCCTCTCTCATTGGCCCCCAAACTCTGGGATTACAGGTGTAAGCCATTGTGCCTGGCAAGAATTATTTATATTAAATTTTCTCTGTCCAAATAGGTGGTATGGTTTCTGTCTCCTGAATAGATCCTTACTGATACAAGGGATTAAGACTTGAGAAGTCAAAGGAGGAAGTGATTTATCCTGACAATGAGGATAGAGTACAATGACTTGAACCAGTCTTTGAAAGTTGACTTGGATTTTGATAGATAGAGAATGTGAGTAAAATATGAGTTTCAGGAGACACTGAGTATGGTGACCAGGCTGCAGTGCAGGATTTATCAAGGAGTGCCCTCAAGGGACACAGAGGCCTAACCAGTGTGGATTTTGGTGGCATAGCAATGAACCCAGGCTTTTTCTCTGGGCAATGAAGAACTATCAAATGTGTCTGAGGA
>NW_007107471.1:0-718 GCF_000164805.1 Carlito syrichta
GAAAACTAAAAGTACCCGGGTTTGGTGGTTCAGTCTGTCATCCCAGCACTTTGGGAGGCTGAGGTGAGCTGACTGCCTGAGTCCACGGGTTCGAGACCCACCGGGGCAATTTGGTGAGACCTCATCTCTACAATAAAATTTAAATAAATGAGTTGGGAGGGGTAGCACGCGCCCATAGTTCCAGCTTCTTGGAAGGCTGAGGCGTAAGGATTGCCAGTGACAAGCAGGTTGAGGCTGTAGTGGTCGGGAGCGACTAGTGCTCTCCAGTCTGGGTGACAGAGCGAGACTCTAACTCAAAAAAAAAGAAAAGTAAAAGTAGTCAAGTAGAACTGACCAGGAAGCAAACAGTACTAGCTAGATGTAATCTCTTTCAATGTTCCCGCTGCAATCAAGTGACACTGTCACAACTCCCCGAGCGCGCGGGCGCAAGCGCACACACACACACACACACACACACACACACACACACACACACACTCGAAAAACATGCTCTAGGAATTGCACACACGTGGCAGGAATGTGCACACCAACATTGAGACGAGAACAATGCCTACAGACAGCAGCGCAGAATCTACACGATAAAGGGACATATCAGTGTGTACCCATCATGCACAGGACGTGACAAACAGACACGCAGACACCCAGTACCATATACATTCGCCCCTACCCCAAATCTGTGTCTGACACGCTGTGGAACTCACGTAGAATGTTTGACTCA
>NW_007107472.1:0-945 GCF_000164805.1 Carlito syrichta
CAGGCCGATGGATGAATTAGTCACATGATTGCTGCCATGTTGGGGTTTACTCTTGTCAGATAATCCACAAAGGGCTGATTAGGTTAACCCTGGGGCCGGAGGATTCCTGCAAGAGACTTGTTAGACATTTACAATTCACAAACTCAGACATCTGCAACTCACAAATTCCTATGACCAGCCAAAGGGTTGACAAGGAACCTAAAAGTTTACTAGAGATTATTATGCTAAACCATAAATGGTTGGGTTGTCCTAGTCTGCATCTGAAGGAGATTTGCCCAGGGAGATGGGATAGGCCGCTCTTTGTCCTGCAGTAGAATGTCTGAGTGGTTTCTTTTCTTTCTTTTTTTTTTTTTGAGTTAGAGTCTCACTCTGTTGCCCAAACTGGAGTGCAGTGGCCATTCCCGACCACCGCGGCTTCGACCTGCTAGGCTCCGGTGATCCTTCTGCCTCAGCCTTCCAAGTAGCTGGAACTACAGGCGCACTCTACCACGCCCGGCTCCTTTTTTTTTTTGAGTTGGAATTTCACTGTGTCACCCAGACTGGAGTGCAGTGGCCGCTCCTGGCCACCGCAACCTCGACCTGCTGGGTTCTGGCGATCCTTCCATCTCAGCCTTCCAAGTAGCTGGAACTACAGGCGCGCGCTACTACACCCGGCTAATTTTTGATTTATTGTAGAGATGAAGTCTTGCCCAGTTTCCCAGGCAGGTCTTGAACCCGCGGGCTCAGGCAATACACTCACCTCAACCTTCCAAGGCGAGGGATTACAGGCTGAGACACCGAGCACAGTTAAGGTTAATTTCTTAAAAGCCTGTGGGCTGCCAGGAGTGCGTGGGCAAATTATGGGCAGTAACAATGACAGCAGTGACCCGCAGTGCTCCCCCCTTTACTGCCAGATATCATCCAATTGTGGGACGTAACTGCACAGAGAAGGATGGGACAGAGTTA
>NW_007107473.1:0-900 GCF_000164805.1 Carlito syrichta
AAAAAAGAGGTAAAAAGGAAAAGAATACGTAAAACAAACATACAAACAATACAAATAGAAAAAATAAAAACAAGGGAACAAAGCCCGATCTTAGATCATTACTCTAAGTCCAATATCATTTCATCTCTGATCTCTAGCTTTCATTGCAGGCTGGTAGGGTTATTCACTGCTAGGATCTGATTCCCCAGGGCTGGTGTGAGGGAGGTTTGATCAGATTTGAGCTCAGTCAGCTTGCTGTCTGAGAAGTCAGCTATTCAAACCTGACTTGTGTCAGATCTAGCACAGGGGAGTGGTTTCAGTCTCTCCAAGTTTGATTTTATTACCTTAGATCTCAAGGTGGAGGCAGGCAGAGCTAGGCAGACCCAGCATGCTGGGTGGGTCAATGCAGTCTCTGTGTGGTCTCAGGGATCTAGTTGTTACCTGACCCACCTGCTGGGCCAAACTGGGGGAGTGGAGTGTGGGACAGCCAGGAGCTGCAGGTCAGTGTGGCAGTGGATGACTCCTGCTGGGCAGAGCTGTGTAGCAGGGGTGGGGTTTCAGAGCTCCCTGGACTAGGAATTGGGGGCTGCCTTTGGTATCTTTTTTTGTAGAATGATTTGATTTCCTTTGGGTATATTCCCAAGAGGGAAATTACTGGGTCATATGGAAAGTCAATTTCTAGTTATTTCAGAAATCATCACACTGTCATTCAAAGAGGTTGCAGTAGTTTGCATTCCTACCAGCAGTGTAGCAGTTTCTTTTTCTCTGTATCGTCATCAGCATCTGCTATTGCTTGTTTCATTAATGATGGCCATTCTTACTAGAGTTAGGTGATATCTCCTTTTTTAAAAATTTATGATGTGTATTTTTTATTTTTAAATTTTGAGTTGCAATTATGGGTTAGGTGTACAAATATACATT
>NW_007107474.1:0-1811 GCF_000164805.1 Carlito syrichta
CCTCTACTTTTGGATACTTGAGTGTAAATAGTCTATAGCAGGTTAAGTCTCATTACACACTTGGTGAATAGTCTATTCCAAAATAACATGGTTTATCAAGCACGGAACATAGGTCATTGTTGGATTCTTTCTTCTGCATTTGTGAAAGTATATGCAGCCATACTTTTTCATATGGTTCACTCATTTTCTCAAGGGAGAAAGAATAGGTGTCAAGGGAGAGAGAATAGGTGAACCAATTTTATATATTTATAATTATAGGACTATTTTAAACATAAAGTGATACCCTTAATAAGAAGTGAAAAAGTAAAATTATGCAAAATTGATTAAGAGCAATATCTCTTTGCTAAGAGACTATGAATGTAAACATTAGCTACACTCCAGAAACATGCAGAAGGGTTTTAATATTATCTGAAACTAATTTTATCTATACTTCTGATAATTTTTCCATTACGAATGGAATAACTGTTCTCATTTGGTTACTTGAAATCTGCAACAGTGTAATATTTTAAGATTTCAATGTATTGCTTTATCACTTTGCACCTAGCAGGGAGCCTGAAAGGGCTGTGTACAGTCTAGTGGTAAGCTTCCACAGAAGAGGACAAGAGAGGCACCCACCACCATATTGAAGGGGGGACAGGCAAGTGCAGGACCAACAGATCCAATCTCTGTGACTGATGGATCAACTATTCAGGGCTTGATCATGGCCCAAAGGCAATATCCTGAGAGCACAAACTTCAGAGGGACCTGATGAGTGCTGAGTTCCAGGCGCCCCATCCCCTACCCTGCTCCAGCTGTGGGACAAAGCATGTGGCCAAAAGGGAGGAGGAAGAACTCCAAAGAGATCAGTGGTAAGTCTGGGGCTGACACAAACCCCCTCCTTCCCAGAAATCCTCTGAATGTCAGGCCCACACAGCTGGATTAAAACTGGAAGGGACAAATACAGTTGGAGCCTGGACATCAGTTACAATAGGAGAACTCCATTCCAAGATAGGCCTGGATGTGTCACCCCAGTAAGAGTACATGCCTGGGGAAGAGACAGTCCTGTACCTCCCCACCAGAGATCTCCTTTACCATAGGAGAGTGGGAGGGGAGGCCTGCAGCCCCACCCACCTCCACTGTCCCTCCTCCTTCCCTGCACTATTCTCTGAGAAGAGTGAAAGAGCTGGCTCTGCAGGAGAGACCTGATTAGAGGAAACATTACAGTGCCTACCACAGAGGGCAGTTTTGTTGTTGTTGTTGTTTGCTTTTGGTTTTTTTTTTTTTAATTTTTCAATTACTTTTTATTTTTTATTTATTTTATTTATTTTTTCTTTTGATTTGGAGTCTCACTCTGTCACCCAGACTGGAGCGCAGTGGCCGCTCCCGGCCACCGCAGCCTCGAACTGCTGGGCTCCGGCGATCCTTCCGCCTCAGCCTTCCAAGGAGCCGGAATTACAGGCATGCGCTACCACGCCCGGCTGATTTTTTGATTTATTGTAGAGATGAGGTCTCGCTGCCCAGGCGGGTCTCGAACCCGTGGGCTCAGGCAATCCACTCACCTCAGCCTCTCAAAGGCGCGGGATTACAGGCTGAGCCACCGAGCCCGGCTACTTTTTAAATTAAAAAATTTTAACTGCTTTCTTGCTGATTCATCTATTTTAAAAATATTTTTCCATTGTGCATAAATGTGTTAGTGAGGGTTTGATCTGCATCTTCCCCCCCTCCCAAATTTTTCTTTTCTTTTCCTTTTCTTTTTCTGTTTCTTTCTTCTTTTATTTGTCATTTTCTCTTTATGTGTATGTGAATGATTGAATGTTTATCTTTTGATTTTG
>NW_007107474.1:3773-4766 GCF_000164805.1 Carlito syrichta
GTTTTTTTTTGTTTTTTTTTTTTGAGTTAGAGTCTCACTCTGTCGCCCAGACTGGAGTGCAGTGGCCACTCCCGGCCACCGCAGCCTTGACCCGCTGGGCTCCAGCGATCCTTCCACCTCAGTCTTCCAAGTAGCTGGAATTACAGGCATGCACTACCACGCCCGGCCGATTTTTTGATTTATTGTAGAGATGAGGTCTCGCCAAGTTGCCCAAGCGGGTCTGGAACCCGCGGGCTCAGGCAATCCACTCACCTCAGTCTCTCAAAGGTTCTTTGTAGAGGCTGCTGCCCTCACACCACTGGGTCACAATCCCCAAGCTGTCCTTTGTCATGTCCCCCACGAAGAGGAGAATGTTCATGTGCCGTGTTTTGCACAGGATAACCACCTCATAGCTGAAGGCCTGGAACTGCTCTGGGGTTGGGTCGACAAACTTTAGGATCTTCGCAGCAACATCTCCATGTCACTTTCCCTTATAAACAGTTCCAAAGAAGACTGACCCAATCTGAGTGGAGAGCATCAATTCACTAGCTTCTATTTTCCAGTAATAGTTTGAATCTCTTTGTCCATGAGACCTAATTTTCTTTTTCTCCTGGGTCCTGGATCCTGGTGCCCACTCTCTTTGTGCTGTCACAGGGGTTTTGGACTGTGACCAAGCCATTGAGCTCAGATGGTTGGGGCTGCTGGACAGGGCTGAAGGTGAGGCAGATTCTCTGTGACTTCCAATTGCACCCTCAATCATCCTGCTGTCCACAGATAGGATGACCATGTGGACATTAGGTGTGGACATAGACCTCTGCCTCTGGGAAAGGGAACCTTCAGAGGAGGGGCTGGAGGTGTAGAACGTGAAGGCGTGAGGTGTAGAATACCTGTGCTGGGAACTAACAAGTATCCGGGAAACAGGCTCTCGCATATGACTCATTGTCAAAGAAGGGAGTGCTGGGACCCCACTATCACCAGTAGTGGATTTGGGAAACAATAAGAGTTGTCTGATAT
>NW_007107475.1:0-1007 GCF_000164805.1 Carlito syrichta
ATTGTCTTTTTTAAATAATGATGAGAATTTACACATACAAATGGAAAATTATTTTACTTGCTGCCAAACTTCAAAACTCCACTCATATTTCTCTGATGATGCTGTCATATAATTAAGCATTTCTATATGAGGGACATGGATGGTTATACAAATATGTTCACCCACTCATCTAAGTATTCTATTTTCTCATCAATCTTGATCAGCTTATAAAATTAGCCGTGATGTCAGAGAACTTGGTGAAGTTGCCTTGGGGCAGACTTATTTGTTACCTCAATTCTAACCGCGATATTTTTATAAAAAAGATTAAGGGGAAACCAATGTTTTGGTAAATTTGTAGATGGTGGTCCTGTTATGCTTAAAATAGGGGATTAATTAAGGTTCATAGTTTTGGAACTCAGAAACTAATGGAAGTTTAGGCATTGAAAACATGGATTGTAGCTGATAATCTTTAAGTGAATGAGGTCACTTGGAAAAGTATGAGAATGGGAAAAGGTGGGCAAAGAGGAGGTTCTGAGGAACACTAAAGGATTAGAATCAGATGAAGAGAGTGTAGTTATGGAGAAATTAGACTCTTGGGGGCCAAGGAAGATGAGTTTCAATAAAAAGAGAGTGTTCCAAGAATTAAATGTTACAAAGTGGTTAATAACGAAAATGGAGTCCAGGTTGACTTGCCAATTTGGAGTATAAAGGAGTGGAGAATTTTTCTTCCCAGGGTTTGTGGTTTGCCCAATGAGGGATTTTTTTTTTACATAAACAGGAAATAGGGTGCATTGGCCCGCCCCACACTTGGGGATGGAATGAGATTTCTGATTGGTGAGCCTAGACAGGAACTTCTAACCTTTTTTCTGTTGAGAGCTATTTCACCTGTGGCTCTCACTTTCTGGTGTTCTTTTATACTTTGTAACTTTTCAAGGTATGTTCCAGGATGAGGGCTGGAGCTGTTGGCAAGCAGCTAGGAAGCCCATTATTACGGCCCCTCATCTTTTATTAATATTAAAACTGATGAC
>NW_007107476.1:0-741 GCF_000164805.1 Carlito syrichta
CCCACATGGTCCCCTGGATGCCCACCTCCCCACCACCAGCCACTCCAAAACCTACTGCTCCACAACCCATATCTCCAAGTTTATCTCACACTAGCTAGAGGATAAAACCTTTCACCTAGGCAGATAAAGTCATTTTTTCCAAATGCAAACAGCCCATTGCCCAGGTCTCCTCCCTTCACCCCAAGGGGAGTAGCTAAAAATAAACTACCCTGGTTTTCCTGGAGCCTGAACCCACTAATGATTGAAAAGGAAAGCTCAAGCCTCTTATCTCCCAAATTTGCCTCTATATAATGTTTCACCCACACTTAAAGGTCTTTAGTAATGACAGATAATTTAAAATTTTAATCCTGGCCATGATTGACAACAATAACAAAACACCATATTAAAAAATACAAAAGTTGGGCTTATCCTGTAAAATATTAATGCTTAGACTGGAAGCTGTGCACTGCCAGGAGGGAAACAGCTGTTTCCTGGGCCCAGTCCAGTTTTCATAATCTCCCAAGTTTAACTTTGATCTGAAGGGAGCAAACACAAACTGTTTGAAGGCATTTAGAGGCAGTGATTTATTTGCAATCAACATTCTTCTTATCATCAGTTGTAAAACACAGCAAGTCAAATTATCCCATCAAGTTTTTTTGGTAAATAACATTTTTTTCTTTCTAACAACCTCATTAGACCTCGTTACTACCATAATTTCTCCAGACAGAAATTCACAATTTTATCTGCACATGCAGAGTCCCA
>NW_007107477.1:0-1159 GCF_000164805.1 Carlito syrichta
CGCGTGACTTTAGTTCCAGCTACTTGGAAGCTTGAGGTGGAAGGACAAGTTAACTTTATTGACTGGACAATTTAACATGTTCTGGCAAATGTTTTGTCTTCCATTCTTGTCAATAAGGCCCACTAGAAGCAGTTTACTTTCAGATGATAAGGCTAGCAATATACTTTCACTGTCCTGTCTCAAGGGTATAACAACTTTCTAGCTCTGTGTCATTATTTAATTTGCAAGGATCTTGATTTCCTTTTTTCCCCATCAAATATCACACTGCTTGTTTACACTCTTGACATTTAGTGAATGGATATATGAACCAAATATATTCAACAGAAATACTGGACCTGTCTACCTCAGTGACATTTCTAGAATTCTAGTGGCAATGATTCATTTTAAGGTGATGGATAAATTGTTGAATCTGGCCCTTCCAACAATAGCAACAACAAAAATGCATCCCATTAGGTATGTGGGCCTTTTGGGATTTTGGAAGAAACTCATTTCTCTTCTGGGTATGTCATTACGATTCACTTTCCAAGTGACCAAAAAGATCTATTAGTGTTTAGGGGTCCAGAATATGAGAAGGCTTTGCCACAGATCCAGGCTGCTGTACAAGCTGCTCTGACACTTTGGGTCGTGCATTCTAGCAGATACTTGAAGTGTCTATGGCAAATAGAGAGATACTATCTGGAGCTTTCAGCAGATTGCTGTATTACAGGTAAATCATAGCACAGGCAGAAAAAAAGTGCTTCCATCCTCTCCAGATAACTACTCTTCTTTTGAGAAAGAGTTTTAAGCTTCTACTGAGTTTTAATAGAGACTGGATGCTTCACATTGTCCACAAAGTTATCAGGCAAATTGACAGACCCATCGATTGTTATCAAACATTTAATGCCATAAAGTTGGACATTTGCAGAAATACTGTATCATTACATAGAAATTAAGTATATAGAATTGGACCTAAGTTGACTCCCAAAACACAAGTAAATTTCATGAAAAAGTGTCTCAAATACCCATAGTCCACCGCTACTTTTTCTTTTCTAGTTTTCACTTATGACCTCATGAAAAATTTACCATGATCAGATAAAAGAGAAGGAGACAACTCAGGCCTGGTTTAAAGATGGTCCTGATCATAGGCTCTGCTGAAAGCGCTACGGCCCTTTCTGGATAG
>NW_007107478.1:0-767 GCF_000164805.1 Carlito syrichta
CACAAAGCTGACTTTCCCTTTGAACAGGAGTCAAAGATGAGAGTGTGTCCTTTCTTTGTCATGCTTGGAACTCAGGTACAAATTCATGGCTGATCTCTGCCACCTGGAGAGTTTTAGTCTGAAATCTTAGATGAGTCTGTGGCACCAAAGGGACAAGTCACCTGTAAGATCTAATCTAGTCTGTTCTCTCCACAAAGAGAAAGCTGAAACAATGCAGCCAAAGTGCAAAGTCCAAGAACCCTCTGCGTTTCAGAACTTGGGCTTTTCTCACCTATAAACCAGTGACTCTCTCATATCTGCTTGCCTTTCATTCCTATGTAGCTTCAAGGGCTTTTATCTGGTGTTTCACAGATTGTTATTAGCAAGGTAGTAATTCGGTGGTATTATCTGTTACCCACCAATCCCAGGATTTAAGCAGTGGATATGGCTGGCTGTTTAAATATCCACTTTCTCCCTACACTGCTCAGGAGAGGCTAACCACTGTAACAAGCAATCCCTACATTTTTGTGGCTTAGCATAATTGTCTATTTCTTGCTAATTGTCCCAGTCAGTGAGCAGCCTTCCAAGGGGTAATTTTAGGATCTAGGCACCTTTGGTGCTATGGTTCTGCCTTCCTCTAAGGCCTTGTAGTTCCTCTTCCTTCAGCTGTAAGACAAGGAGAGTGAGGTCTTGCATATGGCAGAACAGCAACCCTTTTCATCAGTGCATACCTGTCCCACTTCCAACACCATGACCACCACCACCTCTTTCATGTGGGTTTCTCCGGG
>NW_007107479.1:0-810 GCF_000164805.1 Carlito syrichta
CTCAATTCAGTGTTTTCAGTTGCTGTCATGCAAACCAGCAACAGTTAATTTTTACCACTTCAAGCGGGAATACTAAGGAAAGAGGATAGGTAGGTGTCTAAGTTCAAGTTTATAAAGCTGTTAATTGCTATTCTTTTATATGGATTTGTTTAATAAAAAATGTGGCTAATCATATAATGTTCCTCAAGGGCTCTTCAGGTAAAGTTTCAGTCTGGGCTGGACTTCCACAACTACTAACTGTGAGGAAACAAAAAAAGCAGAAAAATCAAGGCACTCAGTGCTGGCAAATAACTGAAAGTGGTTCTATACAGATGCTCCTCCTCCAGGGCCTATGAGGAAGGAGCTAGGATTAACACTAGCCAGCTCTGAAGGAGAATTTAAAAATGCAAAGGAAGACAGTAATATCTTTATGCAGAATTTTGATGCTGATGGAGGGTGGGGGAAGGCATGAAAGTGAATAAAAATTATAGGCGATCTGAAAGGCCGGGAATAAGTCCAAGTAGGCCTAGAACCTCTCTGTGCCTCTATGCAACAGATCAATTACATTCATGTCAGCCAAAATGCCTATATTGTTTCTTTAAAAATCAGAGTGATAGCATAGAACTTAAAAGAAAAAAAATCCTGTCCCAACCTTGCTTTTTATGGACAGAGTGATGATATTGGGTATGTCATTAAACCACCCTGAGACAGTAACTGAGCTAATCCTGGCTACCTACTAGATCACAAGAGGATATTTTGAGAAACAATGGAGTGTTCTGTATATATCTTCTACAAATGTAACATCTATTATCTACTGATCTTTTACTTTGC
>NW_007107480.1:0-457 GCF_000164805.1 Carlito syrichta
TGCTCCTTCTCCAGGAATTAGGCCCCCTTTCGGCCCTTTTTGTATTTCCCAGTTTATAGGTCAGAAACACCTTTCCTGGCTACCTTTTTCCAGCTACCAAGCACACACGTATGGGACGTGATCATTCAGGTGTATTTGCCACCACAAGGAATTTGGATAAATCTGTGGATTATTTACATTGTGTTTCACTCCCAGGGAACAGGAACAAAACCTGCTGTACTCAATAATGCTTCCTCAGCACCTGGTCCAACCCAGCCCAAGTTTGATGAACAAATAAATGAACAACCACAGGTGACTAGGCCATGGATGGACACATGAATGACACAACTGGGGTGAGACAGATCTCTCCAGAAAATGCAAATCTGGTGATGCTTGAACTACAACGTGGTGGGAAGGAGAAACCAAAGCATGAACAGGAGTCTTGGAAAAAAGTAAGGAAGGAGGTGGAGGAACAGGA
>NW_007107481.1:0-572 GCF_000164805.1 Carlito syrichta
CTGGCCTTTTGTACATTTTTTGAAAGCACATTTATGATAGATTGCATTTCTTCCCAGGTTTTCTTTCATCCATTCACCTCTTTCCTTCCTTCCTCCCTCCTTTCTTTCCCTCCCTCCCTCCTTACCTCCCTCTTTCTCTCCTTCCCCCCTCCCTCCAGCTCCCTCCTTCCTTCCCTCCCACTTCTTTTCTTCATTTGCTAAAAGCTGAGCCTGTACCAATCCAACCTTGTACAAACACTGCAGATCAAAGTGAACAAGAGATAGTTAACATTTAATGATAGACAAGACCCTTCAGAGCACATATGTCATCCTTGTGTTGCTTTGTTGTACAAGTTCTTTAACAGATCTTCAATGAGATGTGAGGGCATGGGGAAATAGGGAGGACAGAGAGAGCTGGTGTTGTAAAAACTGAAAAGAAGGCCATTGTGGTTAGAGGGTCATAGACAGGCGGTGATTAGTCTGGTCTGATTTCTGTATCGGGTGTTTGCTCCATCAGTCTCCTTCCATGCTCATGATGCACTTGGTCATGTTGTAGTTTTGTGGTATTTTTCTTTTAATTGGAGTCTCCCTCT
>NW_007107482.1:0-756 GCF_000164805.1 Carlito syrichta
CAGTGGATTGCCTGAGCCCGCGGGTTCCAGACCCGCTTGGGCAACTTGGCGAGACCTCATCTCTACAATAAATCAAAAAATCGGCCGGGCGTGGTAGTGCATGCCTGTAATTCCAGCTACTTGGAAGGCTGAGGTGGAAGGATCGCTGGAGCCCAGCGGGTCAAGGCTGCGGTGGCCGGGAGTGGCCACTGCACTCCAGTCTGGGCGACAGAGTGAGACTCTAACTCAAAAAAAAAAACAAAAAAGGAAAAGAAATAAGTATAATTTTTCAGGAGTGACAAGTCAACATGGGAGAATGTGTTGGTACTGTTTCTGACATTTTCTCACTGTGTTAGTGGCACTATGATTTTAGGCTATAATCAGGAATCCTTAGCATTTGAGAAAACATTGACTTGTGACTTGAGGTCACCCCAAAGGTGCACATGAGCATAATTGTGACAATATGTACTGGCTCACTAGCCTGAATTATATTGTTTTACAAATGGAGTTTTATCTTTCATCACTAAAATTTCAGTTGATTTGATTCAGTTGTTTGCTGCAATCTACACAAAGCATCATATCCTTATGTCTGTGTCTCCTCAGCTCTTCTTTCAAATATGGAACCTAGATTTCGATTTTGCAATTTGAAAGGGAAAAAAGAGTATAGTGATCTCTATGCCTATTTGGAAAGGAAAATTAGTTTCAGTTGGATAAAATGTATTTGAAATAGTGTATAATGTGAACTTAGACCTAGTATTTAGGTTGTTAATTTATTAC
>NW_007107483.1:0-678 GCF_000164805.1 Carlito syrichta
CATCCTGTACTTTAGCCCATTTATTTTCATCCATAAAATTGTGCTCGTAGTTGTACACTGGGATGATGGAAAGAGTAAGTTCTTTAAAAATATTTAAAGCATCTGCCACCATTTCTGGCCTATAGTAAGCACAAATCAATGACAACTTTCTTTTCTTTTCTTCCTGTTTGTACTGTAAGGTAGAGCATGAACTTATCTGTAGAAGAGTCTGTAAGGAAAAATGCCCTGTCAATTAGAGCCTTTTAAAAAGTGAAAATGTCAGCCGGGCTCGGTGGCTCAGCCTGTGATCCTGCGCCTTTGGGAGGCTGAGGTGAATGGATTGCCGGAGCCCGCGGGTTCAAGAGCCGCCTGGGCAACTTGGCAAGACCTCATCTCTACAATAAATAAAAAATGAGCCGAGTGTGGTAGCGCGCACCTGGAGTCCCAGCTACTCAGAAGGCTGAGGCAGAAGGATCACCAGGGTCCAGCAGGTAGAGGCTGCGGTGGCCGGGAGCGGCCACTGCACTCCAGTCTGGGTGACAGAGTGAGACTCCAACTCAAAGAAAAAAAGTGAAAATGTCTGTCAGGGATCTTTTCCCAGCAGGCAAGTTGTGGACTAGGATGACTTCTAAGGTTTCATTTGTATGCCGTGATTTTTAAGATTCCAAAACAGCGCACAGAATGAGTAGGCTTTCATTT
>NW_007107484.1:0-672 GCF_000164805.1 Carlito syrichta
TTCCTGCCTCAGCCTTCCAAGTAGCCGGAATTACAGACGCGTGCTACCACGCCCGGCTAATTTTTTTATTTAATGTAGAGATGAGGTCTCGTCAGATTGCCTAGGTGGGTCTCAAACCCGCGGGCTCAGGCAATCCAGTCACCTCGGCCTCCCAAAGTGTGGTATTTCAGGCTGAGGCACCGAGCCCGACTGGTGTGGACTTTTCAAGGACATATGTGTGTAGATGACTTGAGACGACTTGGGCCTGGTCTGTGCTCCTTCAGTGCCAGTCCTTCTTCGCAATTCTGATTAGACCCCCAGTCTGTCCAAAGTCACTGCCCGCCTGGCAGGAGCTTCCTTGAAGGGAAGAGTCAATTCCAGGCGAGCGGTAGCATGTGCTGTTCAGTGTTGTTCCAGATCCCGGGGAGTGTAGATGCTCACCTCCATCTTTCTGTGCAGCCGAAGGAGGTCTCAGAGTTGTTACCCTCTTGAATCCAACCAAGAATGAGAGGGACACGGTTTCCCATCTTAGTGCTCAAGGACGGTGTTCTGAGAATGTGGTTTGGGCTATCCTGAGATTTGGGTGGCATTGACTGTGAGGTCAGCCAGGGAGTGAGGCCCTCCAAAGGGGTGGGTACTGGAATGAGACATGTCTGTGCTCCTAAGATAGAGTCAGATGATCATGTAAAAGGA
>NW_007107485.1:0-696 GCF_000164805.1 Carlito syrichta
TCATGATCTTTTGTATTTCTTCAGGGTCAGATGTGACTTCATCTTTTGTGTTTCTGATTATGCTTATTTGGTTTTTTTCTCGTTTTTTCTTGGTCAGTCTAGCTAGGGGGCCATCAATCTTGTTTACCCTTTCAAAGAACCAGCTTTTTGTTTCATTGATTTTTTGTATTATCTTTTTGTCTTCTATGTCCTGGATTTGGGCTTTTATTTTGGTGATCTGGATTCTTCTGCTGAAATTAGGGTTTTTGTGGTCTTGCTTTTCCAGCTTCTTTAGGTGGCTTGTTAGGTTGTCAATTTCTGTTCCTTCCATTTTCCTCATGTGTGTTTGTAGGGATATAAATTCCCCTCTTATTACAGCTTTTAAGGCATCCCAGAGATTTTGATAAGATGTTTCTTTGTTTTCATTTGTTTCCAGGTATCTTTTGATCTCTATTTTGATGTCATCATTGACCCGGGAGTTATTTAGCATCATGCTGTTTAGTGTCCATGTCTTTGTGGGTTTTGGGGGGGACTTTGTTGGTGTCAATGTTTATTTTTATTCCACTGTGGTCCGAAAAGTTGCATGGCAGAATTTCAGTCCTTTTAAATTTGCTTATACTTGATTTGTGTCCGATTATGTGGTCGATCTTATAATACGTTCCAAGTGGTGATGAGTAGAATGTGTATTCTGTGGTCTTTGGATGGAAGTATTCTATA
>NW_007107486.1:0-714 GCF_000164805.1 Carlito syrichta
ATAGCCACAATTACAGGTGCACACTACCACGCCCAGCTGATTTTTGATTTATTGTAGAGATGAGGTCTCGCCAAGTTGCCCAGGTGGGTCTCGAACCCGCGGCCTCAGGCAATCCACTCACCTCAGTCTCCCAAGGCGTGGGATTACAGGCTGAGCCACCGAGCCTGGCTTGGAGTGTGTTTTTAAACTCAATACAAAACACTTCCAGGGCTTTGTTTTCCTGGTGGTGGTGGAGGTAGCCCCCCAGGAAATGGGTCAGGTGGAACTTTGTCGGGTCAGGTGGAACTTTGTCGGGTTAGCCAGTCACTCTGCTCTGTAGAGTGTTGGAGCTCTGCTGTCCTAGAGTCAGAAGAGGAAGGCTGAGTGCTCCTATGCTGGGGAATGGGGCAGTTCCTAGCCTCTCCTTCTAGCTTTCCCCTTCTTCCCTGCCCAAAGAAAGCTTTCATTATGGGTTAGACCTAGGGGAAGGTGTCATTGAGTCAGACACAGGGTAGCTGCATTGACCACATGGAGGGACAGTGGCAGAGCAACTTGCTAGCTGTGGATACTGTGGTTGGCTGTCTGTCACCCTGGCTTTCCCATGCATGTTAGATGGAGATGACAGGACTCATTGTGTGCTTGAGTAAGTAGAGCTAGAACTTACATTGTTAAAATAAATAGAACAAAAACATTATACAATGCTGTGTGTTATTACTAAGTATTTATTATTTTGTG
>NW_007107487.1:0-1040 GCF_000164805.1 Carlito syrichta
TCCTCTTCCCACTTGGCCAATCTCAGTTCCTTGAACTCAGTTCCATTTTCTTTCTCACCTCTTCTTTCCTACTTATTTTCTTGGAAAAGGAGGTTCTTTTCAACAAAGGTTGGGGAATACATTGGACATACAGTCCTGGAAATCAAATTCCTTTATTTTTCCAAGGACTTCACTACGTTGTGCAAAAACATGAACAACAGGGATCACACCTGGGTATGAGAAAAAAGCCTATGCACATCTTCACAATGACCCTCTCCTGAGGGTAGACAAGCACTAATTGAAGGTTCTAGACAGAGCTTCATGATCCCATCATGGCCCCATACAACTTAGACATACAAGAATGCTAACTTGTGATTATTTACTAGAAGAATCATAATTATGAAGAATTAATGGGACCACCCTAAAACCCTAAAATTGAAAAGGCTTCCAAAGTCTATCTGAATTAGCTCTGTGACACCTTTTATTCAATGACCACATTCCAACCAATTTGCAAGTGAAGGCTTGGCTCACCAAGGTCCATCACTATGTGACACCCAGCCCAGCCCTTCAAACCCATAGGCCACTTTCCTACTCTTCTCTTTGCAGTTCCCAGGCTATTTCCCCACTTGCCCAAATTCTGTTCAGTTCTTTACCTGTAGTTGCAAAGTTCTTTAAAGAACACAGACATATGAATCACACTAGAAAGAGGGAATGGCAAATAGCATGTCAACAGAAAAGAAGGAAAATCGTCCTCACAGAGGACACTGGAGAGTTAGACTGAAAACTGAACAAGGGATAAACAAAATTAGAGGCAGCACTGTATAGGGAAGAGGAGAAAAGTGTACAAATATTGAAAAAAAGGCAATAAGGAAACTGCAAAATAGAGTTGTAAGGGGAAAGGACAAGACCACAGGGGAAGGGGGAAGAAATAGGCATGAAAACAAAAGGCTTACAGAATTTGTAAAATAGGAAGAACTGTAGGGAGCACAGTGCATAATTATAAATTACTGGATGGGGATGCTATGGTCACATGGACTATACAAAGAGAGGAGGCATGACCT
>NW_007107488.1:0-729 GCF_000164805.1 Carlito syrichta
CAATCCATAAGAGATTATGCAGGTTTCAGACAAGCTCTACAGGAGACACAAAAAAAGATATTAAGCCCAGAAGAAAGAAAACAAAAGAATGACCACACACCTCTCAGGAAACCACAGAATCAACAAAGAAAACCTTTTGACTGCAAACTTGAAAATACACACATATATCAACCCAAACGTTAAAAGAAAACAGAGAAAAAAAACTTTGTAAGAATCTCATGAGAGGGATAGACACTCACATTTCAATAATCAGCCTGAACATGAATGGGCTAAATCCACCACTGAAAAGACATAGAATGGCAAACTGGATTTAAAAGAAAAATGACCCAGTAATTTGCTAAATTCAGAAGCACATCTCATCACAAGGGACATACACAGATTCAAAGTTAAAGGATGGGAAACCAATTTTCAGGGTAAATGGATCACAAAAGAAGGCAAGATCACAATCTTAATATCAGACAAAACAACTTTTGAGCTATTGAAAAGTAAAGTAAAAAAGACACAGAAGGTAAAAAAGTAAAAGGTCAAAAAGTGAAGAAAAAAGATACATAATGATATCATGTTCGATCTATCATCAAAAATCCATCGTAAACAAATATGCAACCAAGAAAGAGCACTAGCATGTATAAAGCAACTACTAAGTAAACTACAAAAGATATTAACTGTAACGACTGGGGACGTGAATACCCCATTAACAACCCTAGATAGATCATCGAGGCAAAAAATCAA